>NC_056743.1:1230599891-1230674891 GCF_019279795.1 Protopterus annectens | reverse complement strand
ATATATGGTCTATGTTAAATCATTGAATGCTTAAAAAAGCAATCTCGAAAGCGTAGAACAGCTGTTCCACCAAAAAAAAAAATTTAAAACATTACATAAAGTGGGGTGCTTCACCTCCCCACCCCCCTACTTAAATATACCGACTCTGAGATCGCACTACAGTCATAAAATGGCAAAGTAACGGAAGCGGCATAGCAATTTCTTTCCCAGGGAAAGAATTCACTTATATGCCGTTTCGCTATTTTGCCTTTTTGTGCTTTCAAGTTCAATCAAGACACATTTGAAAGAATGCGACATGGAGGTGTATACCTAATTTTATGGGTTTGTCTTCAGTGCTTGAGTGTGGTATAGTGTAGAATGGTTTGATAAGCAATATGCAATGTTTTGTTCTCATCCATTGTTTTGGTGAACTTCACAAAGAAGTCCACCAGGTTGAGCAGGCATGACCTGCCCTTGACGAAACCAAACTGTTTTGGATCCAGAGTCTGAAGGTTTTCTATATCATTGTTTATTATTTCCATGATGCTTTTACATGGCTTTGCATAGGAGACTAGTCAGACTTATGGGTCTGTAGATGGCCCGCTCTGTGCAGAGAGATGACAGGTGCGGTCCTCCACTCTAGAAATCTGTTTGGAGGCTATGTTTATATAGTGATTCTGCTGGTCCTGATAGGTCATGTTTCATGCTAGTAAGGAGGCATCCTTTGATATTATCATGACCTATCGATGAAGTAAACTTGGCCTTGGATATTGCATTGTGTATTTGTTCCCTAGTGAAATTTGGAGGAGTTATGGTTGAGGATATTTCCTGAGGTGTGTCTGGGGCTACAGGGGGTTAAAATTGGAGCTAAACTCATCAGCCAGTAGATTTGTTTTATCTTTATGCTCAGAATAGGTTTCTCCATGAACAATTAGTTCAGCACAATGTTGTTTATTGTCTTTTATGGTGCAGACATAGCTGAAGAATGTGTTGTATCCTTGGCTTTGGTAGACTTGATTAGCCCCATGAGTTGCTTGTTTAGATTGATGTGTGAGTTTTATCTTCTTGGGCATTGCACTTCCTAATTTTTGCCATGATTTTCTTCCTTTTGTTATACAAACTATTGATGCTGGAATTCCAACAGGCTGGTTAGCATTTTTTGTTAGTTTGTCCTGCGTTTATACTGGGTAGGTACAGCTGTCCCTAAGCTGTCATTAGCATAATTATGCAGGTATTTAGTGAACAATTATTCATAAGCAGCTGTTTTCTCTGGTTTGGGGGGGGTCTTGAAATTTTGCTTGGGTGTCAATTAATGATTGCCTTAGAATAACTATGAAAAGTTTGATGGTTAGCTGAGGTCAAAGGCTTTAGTTTTATTTCAAAGAACACCACTTTATGGTCTGACCTGACTGGGGGGTGCATATTTTTCCTATGTTTGTGAGGACCAGTGGAAGGATGTTAACACCTCCTAGTGGGCTTATGGACAATCTACTTGAAGGAGTTTGTGTTTATAAAGTCCACGTATCTCTGGACTTGCAGGTTGGAGTCATGTATGATTCCCAGTTTATAATGTGGTTCTTAGAAGTTGCCCATGAATATGGTGTTGGGTTGCCCTTGTCATCTTTGTCACAAATGAAAACTGTCTGTGGATAAACCCCCTTAGCCATATCTCCCAAATGTCCAGATTTTTGCAGAATTTCCTGATTTTTGCCTCATATTTTTGGTCTGTTTCTCCAAAAATTGTGGTTTTCTGACAAATCATTGGCAAATCATTCAGGAATAAAGTCAGAAAATAATGACAGAAATTTGAGTTTTAGACTTCATAGTCTTTATAAAATTCATGCTAATGCAAAACCTGTTATTCTATCAAATTTCTAAGTCTGTGAGAGCAATATTTAAAAAATTGTCTATATTTTTGGGCCTTTGTCCCCCATTCATTATGGCTTTGTCCAGATTTCTTGTTGTAAGACGTTGAGAGATATGCCCTTAACAAATGTTAAATAAATACATAAGATGTCTTAACTTTGTCTTGCAGTATGTGCATTTCTATGACATGTCTCTTACTGTTTCAAGTGTAGCATTCATTTTTTTGTCTTTTTTTCTGTTTTACTTCCTGTTGATGGTCAGTAGGTCAGAAATTGCCTACTTCCAGGCATGATATGGAGTTATCAGTTCGGTCAGTACAATAATTGCATACATATTTAAATAAGGCATTGAGAGAAAAAGAAAAGAGAAAAAAGACACATTGGAATGTAATTGCTAACTAGGTGAGAAGTGAAATGAAAAAAAAACAACTTACATAAAGTCACAGAGTTTACATTTAAAAAAAGAAACTGACATACAGCTCTTAGTTATACTCTGATGGAAAATTCATTTAAGTAAGTAACAGTTTGTGTTAAGCTCACTCTGTATGACTGACCCTCCAGTACTGCAAGTAATTTAGTTTAATCTGTATGTACTGTTGCTTGCTTTAATTATCTGTTCATGTGCATGTATTTGACACTGGTGCATATTTTCAGGGGTGATCCAGGGCACATGTAATTGGCTTGAATTCCCACAGCAGGCACATGCAATTAGAGGAAATATAAATCCTACATCTGCTGGATCCAGATGTGTCTAGCCTATTGTTCTAACCTCTAGGCTACACTCAGTGCCACAGTTATATAAAGATGTCAGTTTGTGCTACTGGCAGTAGTTATTAATGTTCTTGTTTAGAGAATATTTGTTTAAAGAAACAAGTTATGCCATCAAGTGATCTATATTTCATAACATGGAAATAAATACTAATTGGAAAACAGCTTAGGTTATCACTTTTTTTTTTCTTTTCATGGCTAGCTGGTTAGTACAGGACATGTAAATGTGCTGCAGGAGAACCAAGATTTGGAATGGGATGTCAATATCAGAGGGAATACCTGATGTGTCTGACCTCCCCAGGCACTGAGAAGAAGCTGGAAGCATGGGACAAAAAGTAGGTATGCAGATGCAGAGACCACGGGCATGGTGAATACTACATGCACAGAACTTTGCATAGCCTCAAGCTTAGCCCATTACATGCTGAGAATCTGGATGTTTAGAGATGAAAGAAAAAACAGCTGCTCACTGTCCAATAAGAGTTACCTGTCACCTAGATCAACCTTTTGACAGCCATACTACTCTGCTAAAGCAATGCACAACATAATGATTTACCAGAATGGTATAACTGCCTGATGATGGGTGAGAGGTAGCCAGGGTAGCAATTAGGGACACATCAACAGATAAATGCTTGGAAAGCATTAGAAATTAGCTGTTAGACTCTGGAAGAAAAAAAAAACATACAGCAAAAAATGTGTGTTCTGTATATCATTTTTATCAGTGTTTTATAATTCCACTTACTGAATCAATACTTTGGTGGTTTTCAATGTCACAATCTGTATACAAATGTTTGAACTATACAGTAAAATTATGTAAACTTTAGGACTGTGATGAAAGTTCTGTGCACAAATAAAGCCATTGCCTAATCTCATGAACTGTAACAGCATGCTGCCTATAAGAGATAGCATTACTACCTGTAACTTTCTGCATGTAGTCTATTCAGGAATCAGAGAAGCAATGAGAGGTATGCCATTTTATTTTTGAATACAGGAACAACATAAAACACTTGCTGATTAAAACATTTACTCTTTGAGGATGCAATATTGGATTTTTCCTTTCTGTTCAAAACTGTCAGTGCCCCCAAATCCCAAGAGGGAATGAATTTCTACTTATTCTGGACATATCTGGGGGGAAAACTCATAAAACTAACAGTGAAGTGCGAGTTAGAATCCCACAGTTTGACATAACGTAATTATTTTGATTGTGTGCCACAAATGATAGTTAAATTTGTGTATGTATGTGGGAACCTAGCTGAAGATAAAATCAAAGCCAAAAAAAGTACTTCTTTTTCCTTGGACCCAGCCTTGTCTCTCCCTTTGTTTAGGCAACAGTTCATAAGAAGTGCGTTCAGATTCTACTGTATACTTAATATGATACTAGAAGCTTTATTTATTTGTGTTTTTCTTGACTTTTTTACAGCAATACAAAATGGTGACTATTTAAATACACAACAATTAAACCAGTTGGACAGATAATCTGACACATTTACAATTATTGGGTCAAACACAGACCAGCACTGTGACAAAGAAAGGAATGAGTCACAGTTAATAAAATCCATGGATTGTGTGAGAGTAAGAATGCCCTTCATGTTTATTACTTCCTTTATGGGTTTTTATACATTTTAATTTTAGTCATTTTCTTTAATGGTTTTGGTCTATTAAACACATATGTCTGTATTGGGGGAAACCCAAGAGCACTGCGGAAATAAATTAATGAATTTCTACACAGCCAAACCTTGGATAAAAGAGGTCACGAGAACAAAACACTGGCCTACTTAATGTATTGAGCCAAATTACAGTTTATAGCAGTAGCAGAATATACCGTGTTAAAGCAACCATGGCATATATCATATTTAAAGTGAAAAATATTTGAGTGTACAGAATAATTTATTAATCATGTCTTTTGTATTCAGGATGTAGTATTTAAACACTTAATATACTTTATTTGGCAATCCCGCTATCAAGTAATAGTTTAGCATAATCCAGTTCTTTTCATAGTTAGCAGACATTCTCATGGGCTCTAAAAGGGTGTTTACACAGTGAATATGTATTTTTATCAGAGAGTTGTCTTGACTTTGCTTAATAATTGCAAGAAAATTGGAATTGCTATTATATTTATAAAGGAATAAGCATTATTTATTTTAGTAAACATTTGTCTTTTGATTTATTTGTATGTATGAACTCAATCTAACTTTCTAACATGGCACAACCACTGCTTGATTCTTATGTTATCTCTCATGCGAATGCCCCAAGAGTTTATAACAGCATTGCACTTTTCAGTGATTCATTTGACCTCTTTAATAATATTTCATTTTAATTTACCTTTATTTAGGACAGTCTAACAGCTTGTGGCATTATCTTGAGGTTAAACAGGCAGTGTATAAATATTACTATTTTATTTATTTATTTATTTAACATTTGTTGACCAGGAAAGTCTGACTAGAACAGAGCCTTTTTTCAGCGGAGGCCTGGGGAGAAACGCTCCAGATGCATGTCTTTGGAAATGGGAGGAAACCGGAGTACTTGGGGGAAACCCACACGAACACAGGGAGGACATGCAGACTCCACACAGAAGACACTCCAGCTGAGTATCGAACCGCAGAACCTCTTGCTGTGAGGCAACAACATTTTTTTAGTGAAAGAGTATAATATTTCTGGAAAGATTTATACTTTGGCTACCTAGCACAGAATATGCAAAGGAAAGTGAGCTCAAAACTGTAGAAGTCTGTCTAATTACTCACCTTGGTTCACAATAAAGTATCAGAATTTGATCCAATTTGGCCTTTCTGCTCCTAGCTAGCATCATGTTTTATAATCCATCTTGACCAGAATCAACCAATGTTTTATTTTATGCCATAAAGTTTGGTAAATGTATTTTGATCTTCAGTTAGAACAACAAATTTATGACAAAGTCAGTCTATGAATGCAGGGACTATCTTTGACAGAAAAAAAATTAGGTCATAAAGAAAAATAAAACAGAGCAAATGTGTATTTGTGTATACCAAGAAGAAATGCATCACTAATTACATGTCAAAAATGACTGATAATGTGTAAAGCACAGTTGCGCAAGTCCTACTTACTTGTAACAGTAGATGTTTGAATTTCTCACTGCCTCAGTGGCAACATCCACCAGCTATCCCCCAGACTGTGCATAGTTTACCTGGATTTCAACCCCTTTGATTCT
This sequence comes from Protopterus annectens, assembly GCF_019279795.1. Lineage (NCBI taxonomy): Eukaryota > Metazoa > Chordata > Ceratodontiformes > Protopteridae > Protopterus > Protopterus annectens. The sequence goes on along the minus strand of NC_056743.1, from coordinate 1,230,669,098 downwards.
GTTTGCATTAATTTGCATCTGTTGTCCCACTGTTTGACAATCTGTGTAACAGAGAGCCATAACACCAATTCAGAACTTAAAGGAGAATTCAAAATGTTGGCTTTTAAATTATCAGAGAAGTTCTGATTACATAACCAAGCATACCTTCTTAATACAACAGAAAAAAACAGCATTTCTCAGGACTGTATGTGCACACTCAAGTATACCCCTCAAAGCATGTTTTGAAACCTGAGTCAAATTGCAAACAATTTCATTCACATAAACTCTTGCAGTGCAGGTAAGGATGCAACAAAAACATCTAAACTGTACACACACTGGAAAATAAGTTTCCAGATATACCCTTGATAATTTAATATTCTAAAGGCTAGATTACTAAAAAGAGACATCATCAAATCATACTGGATTATGCTCGGCTCTCCAATTATAACATATATATTACATGTTTGAGACATGGATGCCAAAAAATTCATCTCGAGGTGAATCTTGGCATCCATGTCAAGAACACATAGTTTGTTGTGATCAGAGATCCAATCATAATTTCTTTGTAGTGCATGGAGATTTATTTGCTCTACGAACAATTAGTTAATATAAAGTAATACTAAAAGAATGCAATGTGATATGATGGCTTTGAAAGCCAGTTATGAGTGGGGGATGGGTTGACATTCTTACGTAATTCCTGTCAAAGGGAAGCAGTTTAATTCAAAATGCTTTGTGTATCTTAGAAGACAGAAACAGGAATAGAAACAAACAGTGTCATATCCTACTGCTGCTGCTTACTGGTCAGCAATGTCTGCTTTAGTGCAGACACAGTATTAACATGTGGATGTTTAACAAAAATTGTTATGCATCTCTCTAAACATTGTTAAGTTTGGGTTTCATGCTATTCATAGAGTAGCACTGAACCAGGATGTAATTTAGTCATTTTTTTAGCGTAATCACAATGCTCCATACAGTACAAGTTCTTTAAAAAGTTGATCAGGTCTATTGTTTTATGTAAAGTATATCTCTAATATATTGTATACAGTAAGAAAGTGAAAAAAAATTAGATCTGCAAAAAATTGAAAAAATTAGAGTTATGGAATTATTAGTTAAACATGCAAAAAACACAAATGCCAATTTCTCCCAAAAATGTAGTTTTTATTCCTTCAAAATGTTTTATCTTTCATGTAGTGAGGGAGATGTGAAGCTGTTTATGATTATAACAGACTAAGAACATCTTTCCATTATTCCAGACACTTTCTTGAACATTTTATTAATGTTACCTAGAGAATGCCTTGTTGAGACAAGCACATATTCAGCATTTGAGGATATTCATCTGAAAGGGTTACAGAGGTCAGGGTACTCACCAAGTTCAATCTGTTTCCAATTTGCTGTTTAGTTTGTGTTTACCTTGTGCAGAACAGTGCTTCTAGAAACCATACATATGGATCAGGAACACAAAGGTCTACTTCAGATTTGTAATTTTTCTTTTTATTTGCAGAAACCATTGGAGATTTCCCACCATATATTTTTTAGTACAGCAGTGAGTTCCATAAAGTGACAGGTGGGGTTAGATACACAGCCTGAGTTATTATTACTATTTCTACTGCTTTTCCCAGTGTAATGACTAGACTGATAATATTCCATTTTAACTTAATCATTGCTTTGCTTAGTAATTAGATTTTAATTTTCAGTTGCAGTTTCCTGGTAGATATGGGATGGCCGCGGTGGTGCAGAGGTTAGCGTTGTCGCCTCACAGCAAGAGGCTCTCTGGTTCGATCTTCGGTTGGGGTGTCTTCTGTGCGGAGTCTGCATGTCCTCACTGCAGTTGTGTGGGTTTCCTCTGGGTGCTCCGGTTTCCTCCCACACCCCCATAGACATGCTGCAAGTGGATTGGACAAGCTAAAATTGGCCCTAGGTATTAGTGTGTGCATGTGTGTGCCTTCCGTGGAAGGTTGGGCACCGGGCTGGCAACTCGACACCGTAAAACTACACTGCCAATCATGAGCAGACAAAGTGATCCTAACTGGGAAAAGCCGAAAGAGAGAGAGAGAGAGTTTCCTGGTAGATACAGGAAACATGATTACCCAGTCATTTAAAATATTATTTGATACATTTAAATTAATACTCCTTGCAACTTTTTCTGATGAAGTAATGGTCATGCTAACTAGTGCTGTCTTATCTGGGATTTTGTATTAAAAAAAATGTCCATAAGTCTTGGAAGAGAGTAATCAAAATGTGTTAAATAAGCCAAAGTGACTTCTGGAAATAATAAAAAAGATATGTTGTGAACTAGCACAGGTAATGCCATTCACAACTTATTGCATCATTACCCTGTACAAAAAAAAGCTTCAAGTAAGCATGGAGGACAAGATTCAGAAATGGCATTTGTGCACCAAGGGGGAGCTTTGCAAAGGCCCAGTGTCTCCCAGTATATGCAGTGTGAGATTCGAAAACTGAATCTCACTGATACTTAGTACAGCTACTGCACCATGGTATGTAGGACAATGGCACACTGAATGGATAAGCAAAACAATATTACTGTCTACAGTGTTATGGCTTTGCATACTAGTGTGACAAGAAGCCTGTGCCTGTAGTAAATTGGAAAATAAAAATATGGATCCCATAGAAAGCATATACAGCGTAGGCCATAACATATTAGGAATTCAGAGTAGCATGCAACATTATGAATGAATGGACCTCTAAAGCACTGGGAGCGGTATAAAATCAACCATTTGTATATTAACTATTGTCATACTGTCTGTGAATGTAAAAAATGACTGAAGGACGTCATAGTGTGTGTTACTATTAAGTGCACTGCATAACGTCGTACTCCATTTGCAAAGGGGAAATAACTGTTTCTCTGTGGTGGAAACAATTCAGAGAAACAGGCTCATTTGCATGCTTCAGTTAGTCTTCTTGCATATCCATCTCATTTGCATCTTAGTATTTCAAGGTACTCTGACAGTGACGTAAGAACTACTGCACATTTTTTTATTGAGAGTGGCCTTTCCATAGCGCAGGCAAGTACACATAAGTTAGCAATGCAAAACCATTGTATTCAGTACTGGTCATTTGAATGGTTAACAACAAAAAATATTGATTCTGAAGTGTACCCATATATATATATATATATATATATATATATATATATATATATATATATATATATATCTATGGGATACGTACAGATCCCCGACTGCACTTTCCACCGAAACATGAATCACCGAGCATACTTATCCGAAAGTGCTGTTCATCGAAGCTGCACTTTCGGATAAGTATGCTTGTTGTGCCGGTTGTACTATGGTGCGGATAAGGGAAAATTCCCTTTTCCCTCACTGTAATGCGACCTCGGTGGGAGGGAGAATATTAAAGTAGGGGGGTGTGGGGGCACAGAACGGCTTGCTCCCCTGCATAGCAGTAGGCTTTATGTTTTTTTTTTTTTTTTTTTTTTTAAACATACTGTAACGAAAGAGCGTTTCTGGTGAAAGCACTTTCGTTAAAGTGTGTTCTGTAATTATGGATTCGGACTTTTGATCTTTTGATCAAAAATCCTAGATCCATATATATATATATATATATATATATATATATATATATATATAAATATATATATATATATATATTTGTGACAGTGTTATAACAACACATTTTTAACATTGTGATTTATGTGACTGCTTACTTTTTTTTGCAACAATTGGTACTGGTCAAGATATGCCATTTTTTAAAAAAAGTTGACTGACTAACATCAAACAATGATAAGTCAGAATGGTTACATTATCTGACTTTAAAAAGTTTAAATTGTTTCTTCTTTTTTAAATTTTACTATTTTAATGAAATGTTGATATTATTTTGTTTAAATGAACATATCTATTTTAAACATGTAGCAGAAATTAATTTGCCATTTTAAAAGCAAATGATCACACTTTATTTATAACAACCTCAGGTTTTACGGTTAGGTTAGGGTTAACAACTAACCAGACACTGAACACCAATTTACAACTAATTAATTACACTATTTAAACATGCTGCTGTAACTTGTTCAATGTCCTGACTTGATAAAGCCTGGAATATACCAGGCGAAAGCGCTTGTCTCACTGGTTTTTATCGTTTTGTTATCTTCAAAATAAACTGCCTTTTAGTACGCTGGTTGGATCATTGTCTCAGTTGGTGGTCATTGACTATCGTTTTACTGGATTTATCTTTCTTTACAAGTTTTTGGTTACTTTTTTTTAAAACCTAAATCATCACACCTGTTCCATCAAAAGACATTAAAAGGAATATAGTTGAATTGTGTGTGTGTAATATAGTTGAATTGTGTGTGTGTATGTGGGGGGGGGGGGAGCAATGTGGCAACAACACCTTTTTTTATTAACATTACATAAACTTATTATGTGGACCAAATATGGATTATGTCAGCTCTTCCCTCTTCAGGAAATCCCAACTTATCTGCCATGCTCTTTTGAAAATGACTGTAAGGAACACCTGAGATGAAGTGAGGAGTACACCTCACCAGCTCTCCTTGCAGAAGGCTTTGCCCTATGATCCCTTAGGCTATTACAACCTATACCAAGATCACATAACTTTGGAGAAAGACAAAAAAAGAAGTTATGTACTCACCATAACGTTCCATGTGAGTTGTTCATCTCGCCTTCATTCTTAGAGATGGGATCAGTGCCGATCCTCGGCTCTGAGTCGGCCTACTACAAAGCTCGAGGCCAAGTCTCTATTCCATGATGCACCTTGAGTTACCTCAGATCTTGTTTGCTGCCTCTAACAATACCATGTGCCATTCTATCACTTTTTTAGAGAAAACCCATAGAAAGACTGAGCAACCGTGATAAAACTAGTATAGCGGTCCTCGAAAAGCCCTGGAGGGGGTAGGAGGGTGGGAAGTAAGAATGAAGGTGAGATGAACAACTCACATGGAACTTTATGGTGAGTACATAACTTCATGTGAAGTTATTCTATCTTACCATTCATTCTTACAGACAGGTAGCATCCCAAGCACCATCTTTCTTGGGTGGCTCACAAGAGTATATTTTTCAGAACAGTAGAACCAAAGGAGGCCCTGTCCCTGGAGGCCCTCTCAACTTTGTAATGAGTGATAAAGGTATGAGGTCTTGACCAAGTAGCTGCTGCACAAATATTGTCTATAGGAAGCTTAGCAGAAAAAGCAGAGGATGTGGACCCTGCTCTGGTAGAATGAGCCTTAATTTTGTGTTGTAAAGGTAAATTGGCAGCTGAGCAAGTGAAAGTGATGCAGTCAGATAACCATTTAGATAGTGTTGTTTTTGCCACTGGCATACCTTTCCTAGAATCTGAAAAGGAAACAAAAAGTTGTTCTGATCTTCTGAAGTCTTTGGTTCTATCCAGGTAAAATCTGAGCTGTCTATGAACATCAAGCTTGTGCAGCATATACTCCAAGTTGTTGGTGTGTTTGGGGAAAAATACTGGTAAATCTATGATTTGGTTAAGGTTGGCTTCAGTACAAACTTTAGGTAAGAATGAAGGATTTGTTTGCAACGCCACTCTGTCAGCATGAAAAAACAAATAAGGAGGTTTTATGGACAAACCCTGTAGTTCTGATACTCTGCGGGCAGATGTGATGGCTATTAAAAAGATAGTTTTCCAAGACAAAAATTTCAAATTACATGAGGAAGCTGGCTTGAAGTGTGGGAAAATAATGCATGAAAGCATAAAATTTAGGTTCCATGGGGTATAAGGGGATTTCACTGGTGGTCTGAGGTGGAAGGTCTCTTTGAGAAAGGTTTTGGATAGCTTGTGTGACATTATGTTCAATTCTTCACAGCCAAAATGAAAAAATTAGAGATGGCGGCAAGCTGTACCCGAACTGTAGCTGCCGCCGCTCCTTTGTTGAAAAGCATCGTCAAAAATTCTAAAATAGAAGAAATGGGGACTTGATAGGGATCAATGTTATTCTGAGAAGCCCATATAGAAAATCTCCTCCATTTGCTAAGGTACAACTTCCTAGTAGAGGATTTATGAGAGGATATTAAAATATGCTGTGTTTCGTTTGAGAGGTTATGGAACCTAGCTATGTTGGGAATTGGAGCAGCCAAGCTGTCAATTTTAGGGACTGAAGGGAGGGATGAAGAGCCCTCAATGAATGTGTCAGAAGATCTGGAATAGGGTCCAGAATCCAAGGCTTTTCCAACAGATGAAGTTGAAGGAAGTGAAACCAAATCTGAAGAGGCCAAAGAGAGGCTATTAGAATGATGGTCCTTCCCAGGGCGTTTGCTTTCTGTAATACTTTGGGTAACAGTGGAATTGGTGGGAGTGCATAGAGGAGACTCAGAGGTCAATCATGTACGAGTGCATCCCTTGGGGACTCTCCCAGAGGGCAAAGTAGCTTCTGCATTTTGTATTCATGTGGGAAGCAAAAAGATCACAGCAAGGCTGGCCCCATCTGTGGAATATCTTCTCCGCTATCTCTTTTTTGAGGGACCACTCATAAGGCAACAAAATCGCCCTGCTGAGTTTGTCTGCAATCACGTTGGATTTCCCCGGGATGTGCATTGCTGTCAGAAAGCACTGGGTGGATGTAGCCCATTGCCATACTCTAAGGGCCTCTTGACAAAGGGGATAGGACCTAGTTCCTCCTTGTCTGGTCAAGTGCCAGACCACTGACATGTTTTTTGTCTGAATCGCAATTGTCCCCAGAGGAGAGAGTCCTGAAAGTACTGCAATGCCAAGAGTACCGCTGTCATCTCCAGGACGTTAGTATGCAGATGTTTCTCTTGTTCGGACCATGTGACTTGGGCTGTTCTTCCCTGAAAATGCCCCCCACCCTATCAGGGAAGCGTCCGTGGTCACTGTGGCCGATGGTGAAGGTAGGATAAAAGGACGACCTATCATTACTTGAAGAGAGGTCAACCACCACCGAAGATCCTTTTTGCATGTGTTTGTTATAATAACGAGATGAGACACTGGGAGCTCTTGATATGACCATTGAGTGAACAGCAGCCATTGTAGAATCCGCATGTGCATGCGACCCAATGGTATTGCTATTACTGCAGCTGCCATCATCCTTAATAACTTTAGCACTTCTAATGCTGGAGCCTTGTCTTTGGATATAATGTTCTGGATTTCCTGATGAAGTAGTAATATCCTTTCTGCCAGAAGTTTTAAAGTGGTGGTGGTGGTGGTGTCCAATTCTGCTCCGATAAAAATGATATGTTGCAATGGCAACGAGGCAGATTTTTTCTGAGTTTATGGTAATGCCCAGTTGATTGCAAAGAGTAAGAGTGGTGTCCCTGGCTTGTATTAGCTGATGCCTGGTGGTAGCGGTGAGGAGCCAATCATCTAAGTATGGAAATACCTGGAATCCTAAATGCCTCAGGTGAGCCGTGACCACTGCTATACATTTGGTGAACACTGCAAATGCAAATAATAAACACAAGTGAACCACAGCAAAACGGCTACTTAAATGCTATTTCCTCAGAAAGAAAGTCAATCCATAATAAAGCAAACTTCTTCTTTATTCCATAAAACTGTAGAACCACGAAATGAGCGCTTTCACGTATCTAAAATACGCTTCATCAGATTTTAATGTACAATGTAGCAGCTCAGTTTATATAGTATCTGTATTCATATAATTAAAACAATTAACTTACTAATTGACACCAGCTGTCTCCAATTGAGCAGCATAGCTGTCTTTTAAAGTTGTAAGAGCACTGTTTAGTCTGTTGTCTCCGTGGTTTATTTAACAAATATAAAATTAAATGTAGATGTTGAGCATCAATAATAATCACTTAAAATGCAAAAAATAAAAATATATATGAATAAACATCAAGAATAAACATCAAAAATAGAACAAAAATGAACAAAGGAAAAATCTGGAATGAATGTATGTTAATGAAACTCAAATCATTTGTCCAAGCCATATACCTCATTGATTACCTCTTCTTAGTATCTATTTCTCCCATGTTAAGTGTAGTTGAAATATATATACTTATCAAATATCATTTCTACCCAATGTATAAAATCATGATATATCAATAGATAAAATAAAATATAAATGTAGATCTAAATTCATGTATGTGCATACAAAGGTATGCCTATACCTATACATCCATGAGTATAAATAAATAGAACATGGAGTGTATTACACATATATCTTTCATGTATGCACAAACTTATGTGCATATACCCATATATCTACACATTCTAGCAAGTAAAGTGCATAGTGCAGATCTTATGAATATGTGTTAATCCCTAGTTGACAAAAATAGTCAACACATATTGAGCAATCTATAAATATAAAAATGCAACACATGAATATATAAACCAAAAAACATATAAAGTGCTCCATGCAGATCTAATAGAATATAAATATGTAAACAAGGAGAAATATAAAGTGCTTCGTGCAAATCTTATGGTCATATATAGTGCACCATGTACCATAATTATCATCTCATGGATACTGAAAAAAACATATGTATGTTCATATATTAGAAACTATACATAAATAAATATATAAATATACAGATGTGGAAATAAGTGAATATATAGCATGGTCCATTGTCATTGTTAACTTGGATAATCATATAGCACTAAGTGCTAAGTACACAATTCATATGGACCGAACCATTGCTATGCTATATCACTACCATATAATGATATAGAAAAAGAGAAACTATTCATATAGAAATGTATGGAGTCCATGTGTAGGTATGGTGAAGGTAGGATAAAAGGACGACCTATCATTACTTGAAGAGAGGTCAACCACCACCGAAGATCCTTTTTGCATGTGTTTGTTATAATAACGAGATGAGACACTGGGAGCTCTTGATATGACCATTGAGTGAACAGCAGCCATTGTAGAATCCGCATGTGCATGCGACCCAATGGTATTGCTATTACTGCAGCTGCCATCATCCTTAATAACTTTAGCACTTCTAATGCTGGAGCCTTGTCTTTGGATATAATGTTCTGGATTTCCTGATGAAGTAGTAATATCCTTTCTGCCAGAAGTTTTAAAGTGGTGGTGGTGGTGGTGTCCAATTCTGCTCCGATAAAAATGATATGTTGCAATGGCAACGAGGCAGATTTTTTCTGAGTTTATGGTAATGCCCAGTTGATTGCAAAGAGTAAGAGTGGTGTCCCTGGCTTGTATTAGCTGATGCCTGGTGGTAGCGGTGAGGAGCCAATCATCTAAGTATGGAAATACCTGGAATCCTAAATGCCTCAGGTGAGCCGTGACCACTGCTATACATTTGGTGAACACTCTGAGGGCTGTAGTGATACCAAAGGGCAGGGCCCGAAACTGGTAATGAAGTGCAGATGATCCCTGGATGGTCTGGCCATTTTTATATGGTAGTACACATCCGAGAGATCTATCAAGCACATGCAATTGTCTTTCCCTAAAAAGGAAGTTTTGACTGAAGTGTGACCATCTAGAACTTCCCTTTCTTGACAGATCTGTTTAATCTGCTGAGGTCCAAAATAGGTCTCCAGTCCCCTGTCTTTTTTGGAACTAAAAAGAATATTGAGTAAGTTCCGGATCCTGTCTGGTCTGCTGGGACTGGTTGGATGACTCATTTTCTTAGCAATGTTTGGACCTCTACTGTTGCTTGTTCCCTGTAACTGGGTGGACTGGGTGGAACGTCCAGGATTTGTGTTGTCAATGGAGGGGGGATGGCAAAGGGAATAATATATCCTCTGGAAACTATACTTTGTACCCTTTTGTTGTCTGTTATTTTGAACCAGGTGTCTGGATACAAAGATAAGTGACCCCCAACTGCCTCCAGGGTAGGACAGTCGGGCCTCCTTTCAGGAGCGCTGGTAGGGCTTCCCAAAGAACTGGTCTCTGTCGTCCTGGTTTTGTGGACCCCCTCTGCCATGAGGGTGGCGTCTTCCATTATTGCCCCCTCCAATGCCTGTGGAGGGGGGTTCACCACATGTGTCCAGAAAGGCTCCTTGAGCTTTTCGTAAACACATCTTTCCTCCCTTTTGACCCTTGGGGTAGGGTCTAGTAGGGGTGGAAAAACAGACTCCGACGGCAGATAGAGTATTTCCTTCTTGCTCACACCTGATCAACGTTTCCTTAACTTTGTGCCCGAAAAAGGATGAGCCATCAAAAGGGGTGTTGACAAAGGATGACTTAAAGGGCTCCACAAAGGAACATAAGTGCATCCAGCAGTGTCTCCTGAGAGCAATTCCTGTACCCGCTGACTACTCATTCCATCAGCTGCATATGAGATGAGACACATGGACAAGTTCACTATGGAATTAAGGGTAGCAAGCTGGGAGGCAACTTTGTCTGATGCTCCTTCAGCTACCATACCCTGAAGAGTATTCCCAAGCTCTTTTAGGAGGCCTCTTTGCAGGGAAATGTGTAAGATAGGTCAGTGAACGTATGGCAAAAGTCATTGAACTATACATGCACTTCCCTTATCTATCCATGATCCTAGAGTCTCGATTAGGAGGCTGGATAGAGGAAGAAGTTTCTGACATTTCCTTTTTGGTGGCTGCCACCACCACCATGGCATCAACAGGCACTCCCTTAGTGAGAAAAGATTTATCCTGAGGGGCAGAAATGAATTTACTGGGCCTCCTAGGGACAGGCTCCATGGTGTCCAGAGACTCCCATGCCCTTCGTGAGACCAGCTCCATGAGCTCATCGTAGGCGGAGACACCCAAGAGGTGGAGGGTTGAGACACGAAAGCCTTCAGGAGGACCGACTCATCTTTAGTAAGGTTGGTGGACTTCCAGCCACCCCTCTGCTTAAGGTTTTAATATATCTGCAAATGAGATATCTTCAGAGGGGGACCATGGGGACCCTTCTGAGTCATCTAAGTCGATGTCAAATGTGAGAGACTCCTGCGGGGAGTCTAGGTGCTTCCTCTTACAAATTCTCTTCCTGGGAACCTCAGCAGTGGGAACTTCTGATGAAATCTCGGAAGAGCAGGCGCCACCCAGTGGGGCTTCCTGAGGCTCAAGGTCACTACGCTTCAAAGGGATCATTGAGCAGATGTGGACACAGGCACATTTAGGGAGGAGGTAGTTGGTCCTGAAGTTGTGGGTGTCCTGGGGGATATTGCTCTCCTCATGGCTTCAAAGGCACCTCTGCTCTGATGAGAAGGAACCGCTGGATCCAAAGAAACAACCAATCCCCTCGGCACCAGAGCAGTGAGCTCCAAACCAGAGGTAGGAGCTGAAATCATCCGAGCCGAGGCCCCAAGAGGCAAAGTCGGAACCGACAGGTCAGTCCGACTATCCTCCCTGGACCCAACCGGAGAGTGTCGGCTCCTAGACTCCTCGATGGGCATTGAGGAAGTCTGAGTAAAGGCAACCGCTGGCACTGGAGCAGACGTCAGCTCCGAAAGCTCCACAATCATCATGTCCAACTCCTCCGGCTCCAATGGACCAGTATGGCTCGGAAGAGGAAAGGAAGTCAATGTCATAACAGTCTACGGTTCAGAGAAACCATTTGGGTCGGAGCCGATAAAAATTTAGCAAACGCCGGTGCCTGTAGCAGCTTCTGCACTGGAGCAGGCATTGGCTCCGAAAGCTCCACAATCATCAGGTCTAACTCCTCTGGCTCCAATGGACCAGTATGGCTCGGAAGAGGAAAGGAAGTCAATGGCATAACACTCTTCGGTTCAGAGAAACCACTTGGGTCAGAGCCGATAAAAATTTAGCAAACTCCGGTGCCTGTAGCAGCTTCTGTACCACACGACCCTCATCCAAATCGGATAGGCTAATTGAGGACCGAGATGAATGTATGGAGGATGGAACCGACTGGAGAATAGGAGACTTTAGTACTTCGGAGACTGGTTCCAGGACTGGGGACGGTCTCCAAGGGCTGTGGAGCTGATGTTGAAGGTTTCTTGGATTTTGACAAATCAGATGAAGAAGCCTTAGAAGACTTGGATGACTTAGCAGACTGGATAGATTTATCCTGGTCGCTCAAAGCTTCCTGAAAAGAAGATTTCAGAAGTCCTCTATCAATAAGTTTACGTTTCCTTTCATGTAATACTGTGGTAGAAAAGGAATGGCAAATGGAGCAGCTGTCTTGCAAGTGCAAGGCTCTGAGACAATAAACACAATTTATGTGACTATCTGTCACTGACATATTTTGTCCACACTTTGGACATTTTTTAAAGCCAAACTTGGGATGTTTGTCTTTCTCTTGGTCAGCCATATTAAATCCTACAGTAGCAAAAATATCTAACTGTACAATAACAGACTGAAGTGTCAAAGAAGAATGCACACACACACACACACACACACACACACACACACACACACACACACACACACACACACACACACACACACACACACACTTTAGCAAACTTTAACTACAGTAATTAGCCCTAAACAACAAGTGGGCTGTATATGAATAAATGTAATCTAACTATAACTATCTAAATGCACTCACGCATGTTTAAAGAAGCTTATTAAACACTAGAAAGCTATATAAAACTATGATAATATTTTTATAAAGGCACACCAAAGAAGGGAAAGGGAATAGTAAAGGCCTATAAAAAATGAAGGCCAAAAAGAGTAAGAGAACTATCTAATATTAAACTATTAAAGCTGTAACTATCAATAACTATCACCAACTATTATATGTAAGACAAATTTTAGAAAATCTTTGAAAAAAAGCTATACTGGCCCGAGCTGTGTTAGGAAACTTCCGATCTATTGCAGCTGCAAACTAGATCTGAGGTAACTCAAGGTGCATCATGGGATAGGGACTTGGCCTTGAGCTGTCTGAAGACCGTGAGCTTTGTAGTAGGCTGACTCGGAGCCAAGGACTGGCTCTGAACCCATCTGTAAGAATGAACGGTGAGATAGAACAATTTCACATCAAATCACAACTGAACTGACCTGATGGAATGGGGTCAGTGGGTGAGGTTGTTATAAAAACTGTGGGCTCCTTTGTTGGGCTTTCTCTCAGTGCAGTTTCATCCTAATGCTCAGCAGTATAAAGGATCCTTGCTAAAGTGATTAGTACTATTAACAAGAATGCTCTCTTTATGGACAGTAGGCTAATATTCTAGGCAGCAGTAATATACAGAAGGTAGTGCTTGGCATGTGCTGTCCTGCTTTCTGGATCCAACATAAACTTCTTCCATGCTAATTTTCACATTCATGTATGTCCCAAGGTTTTCCTTGGTGTGTAGTGCCATATCAACCTACTTATACTGTCTGGATATAGTCTCTGAGATATGCCAACCCCTTTCATCTGAATATCCCCAGGCAGTAGCCATATGAACATCCCCAAGCAATAGCTATATGAATTCCATCCAAACAGAATTAAAGAAAGGAAAAAAGGCCTTACCTTTAATTAATAATAATAAACAAAATTTTTGACAGTTTGCCTGATAAATGTATGTCTGACCTTATGTCTGGAAATTAGTGCAGAAGATTAAAGCTATGAGCTTTTAAAAAGTTGCTTCAGGATCTGTGGTTTCATTCCATCACCCTCCATTTGCCTAGCTGTATTACTCTGAACAAGTCACTTAGCCAGACAGTGCATCAAGTTTGAGTCTGTAAAAGCTCCATGTGGATCACTGCTGTACCCCCAGCTAACAAATACAAACAAGTAACTAAATAAATAATTAAATGCCTGCTATGGATTGTTAATAGATACTAAGAATTATTCCTGCCGTTATAACTGGAAAGTTAAAATAACGTCCAACTATGCCAAAAAAAGAACTTATGTCTTACCATAACGTTCCATCTGTATTGTTGATCCTCGTTCAGTCATTACGTATGGGTATCAGTTCCAACCTCGGAACCAAGCTGGCCATCTTCCAAGCTTGTGTCAGCTTCAAACTCTCGAGCTAAACTCTTACCCATAATTCCCTTCTCCCTGTTACCTCAGATTGAGTTTGCAAGTCAAAAGAAGGTAGAAGCTACCTCTGGTCAAATGACCTAAGAGAACTGGATAGTGAGAACCACTAGAAGCCACAGGAGGAGGGAGGGTTGTAATGACTGAACGAGGATCAACAATACAGATGGAACATTATGGTAAGACATGACTTCTTTATCTGATATTGTTAATCCTCGTTCATTCCTTACGTATGGGACAGAGTCCCCAGCTACCTCTATTCCTGGGAGGCTCTCATGAAAGGACATTCCTGAGCACCATAGAACCAAAAGATGCTCTTCCCCTGGAGGCCAAATCCAATTTGTAATGATCGATGAAGGTATGAGCCATAGCCCAAGTTGCAGCTGCACAGATGTCATGTAAAGAAGCTCTGGCATGAAAGGTAACAGAAGTTGCCACCGATTTTGTCGAATGAGCCTTCATGGTAGTAGGCAATGGGATATTACGTTGTGTATAAATGAAGGTCACACAGTCTTTCAACCATCTAGCTAATGTGACCTTAGCAACAGCAGATCCTAATCTAGGTCCAGAATAGGCCAAAAATAACTGGTCAGATTTACGAGAGGACCTAGTCCTGTTCAAGTAGAAGAAGATTTGCCTATGAATCTCTAGGGTATGTAGGCAATACTCTCCTCTGTTTGAATGATTGGGAAAGAAAACTGGCAATTCAATGGTTTGATTAATGGACATTTCAGAGATCACTTTTGGCAGAAATGAAGGATTAGTTCTCAAAGACACTCTGTCTCTATGAAAAATCAAGTATGGATTCTTGATGCATAAAGCTTGAAGCTCAGAGATACGTATGGCAGAAGTAATGGCGACCAAAAACAAGGTTTTTCATGACAAATATTTGAGGTCGCAAGAAGAAGCTGGTTCGAAGGGTGGCATTGTCAGAGCTTGTAGAACTAATGACAAATCCCATGGTTGAATAGGTTCTCTAAAAGGGGGCTTCAAATGATTCACACCATTTATGAAGGTCTTGCATAATTTGTGTGGCATAAGAGATGAGTCTTGGACACCCTCATGGAAATTAGATATTGCAGCCAAATGAACTCTAATAGTAGAGGCTGATAGACCCAATTGAAAAAGGTCAGCCAGATACTCTAGTATTATCAACACTGGTGCTGAGAAGGGATCTACTTGTTTTTCATTCAGCCAACAGGTAAATCTTTTCCACTTGCTTAGATAAGTAATTCTAGTGGAAGACTTATGAGATGCAATAAGAATGTCCTGTACTGGTAAAGAAAGATCGTTCTGCCTGGCAATCAAGGGAATTGGAGGAGCCAAGCTGTGAGCTTCAGGCTATCCAAGTTGGGATGAATCAGGTTTTGCAGTTGTGAGATCAACTCCGAAGTTGGATGGAGAATTCATGGTTGATCTAGCAGGTGAGGCCAAAGGAAGGGGAACCAAATCTGACGAGGCCAATATGGTGCTATGAGGATCACCTTGCTCTTCAACTGATGGGCTTTCTTCAGAAACTGGGGAATGAGGGGAAAAGGTGGGAATGCATAAAGAAGACCCAAGGGCCAATCGTGAACTAGAGCATCCCTGGGTGACTATCCCGGAGGGGGAATCAGGACAAAGTAGTTGCTGCATTTGTAGTTGGTCGGGGATGCAAAGAGTTCGCAGCAAGGATGGCCCCAGTGGTGGAAGATCTCCTCCGCTATCAAGGGATTCAGGGACCACTGGTGAGGCTGTAGAATGCACCTGCTGAATCTGTCTGCTATCACAATGGAACTCCAAGGAATGTGCGTTGCTAGAAGAAAACGGTTGGTAGCCATCGCCCATTGCCATATCCTCATGGCCTCTCAACAAAGGGGATAAGGTTTGGTTCCACCTTGTTTGTTGATGTACCAGACCACCGCCATGTTGTCTGACTGAATCGCAATCATCCCAGATGGCAGCAGGGGATGGAATGCTTGCAACGCCAGAAGCACCACCCTCAGCTCTAGAACATTTATATGCAATTGGGCCTCCAATTCGGACCAAGTGCCTTGGACTGTCTGTCCCTGACATAGCCCCCCTCCCCATCAGGGAGGCGTCCGTGGTCACTGTAGCCTTGGGTTGCTGGGGGGAGAAAGGGCGAGACCATTGTGACGGGTTGTGGGTCATCCACCAATTTAAATCCTGTTTGCACCTGTGGGTTACTCGAATTTTGGCTGAAAGAGGATGCTGAAAAGGATACCATTGGGTGAGCAGTAACCATTTTAGAAGCCTCATATGAAACCTGGCCAGGGGGACAATGGTGATGGAGGCTGCCATGGAACCCAACAGCTGTAGGACAGAGTGAGCTGTGGATTTCTCCCTTGAAAGGATTGGGATCAGTTGCTTCTTTATCCTTAGAATTCTGTGCTCTGGAATGGATGCTCTGCAATTCTGTGTATCCAAGATGACCCTTATGAATTCTGTGGACTGAGATGGGGTGAGATTGGATTTTTGCCAGTTTATGGTTATGCCTAGCCTTGGTGCAATGAGGAGAGAGTATGCCAGGGCTTCTTCCAATATATGTCTGGTGGGGGACGGAAATGAGCCAGTCATCTAGGTATGGAAACACCTTGAATCCTTTAAGTTGCAATTGAGCTGTGATGACTGCCATGCACTTTGTGAACACTCTGGGGTCTGTAGAGAGTCCGAAGGGCAGTACTCTGAACTGGTAGGGACTGGCTCCCGCACGGAAGCGCAGATAATTTCTTGATGGCCTGTCCACTTTTATGTGGTAGTACGCATCATGAAGATTTATTGATCACATCCAATCATCTTTTTCCAAAAGTGGGAGGATAAACTGTATTGTCACCATCCAGAATTTTTGTACTCTCACAAACTTGTTCAATACACTGAGATCCAAAATTGGTCTCCAGTCCCCAGTTTTCTTTGGCACCAAAAATAGCCTTGAGTAGAATCCAGATCCTATCTGGTCTGGAGGGGCTATTTGGATAACTCTTTTTCTTAGCAGCTTTTCTATGAGTAGTGCTGCTTCTTCCCTTTGACTGGGTGGAATGTCGGGAAGGTTTTTTGAAGGGACAGGACAAAGATTGAAGGGGATATGATAACCTCTGGTTATAATCCTTTGTACCCAAGAATCGGTGGTGATTGTTAGCCAGGCAGAAGTGTGCAAAGAGAAATGACCCCCAACCACCTCCAGAGGAAAGGAGCTGAACCGCTCTTCAGGAGCGCTGGTAGGATTGGCCAGGAAAAGAGTCCCTGGAACCCTGGTTATGCAGACCCCCTCTGCCCCAAAAGGGGCATCTTCCCTGTGAGTTTCCCCCCTCTGCCTCTAGAGGAGAACTCAGCCTGTGTGTCACGGAAAGGACCCTGAGATTTCTTGAACCATATCTTCCCACTCTTTTGGTTTCGGGAGAAAGCACGTTGAGGGGAAAAATAATGGACACCTACGGCAGAGAGAGTCTTACCATCCTGTTCACATCTGGCCAGTGTGCTTTTAACTTTGGATCCAAACAATGAAGAGGCCTCAATGGGAGCGTTAAGAAAGGAAGCCTTAAAGGGTTCCACGAAATTGCACAAGCACATCCAAACTTGTCGTCTCAAGACCACAGCTGAACCTGCCGCTCTAGCTGCTCCTTCTGATGAGTGAGATATCAGTTGCATGGAGGAGTTAGATATTGACTCAATGGTGGCCAGCTGAGAGACCATTTTGTCACGGACCTCATCAGACATGGCACCAGCCAAGGTTTCAGAGAGCTCGGAAATCAAATCCCTTTGACGCCTGGTAAAGTGGGCCATATAATTCAGGGACCTGATAGCAAAGGTCGCTGATGCAAAGGTGCACTTCCCTATCCTGTCCAGAGCCCAGGACTCTTTGTTGGGCGGGTGGACAGTCTGGCTTTCTTCTTCTGCCTGATCCTTTTTGGTTGCAGCTGCCACCACCAGAGCATCCACAGGAAGACCTTTAGACCAATGGGGATCTGTAGCAGGAGGGGAAAAAATCTTATCTGGCCTCTGGGGAATAGCCTCAACGGTGTTAGGAGCCTTCCACGCATGCTGCACAATGAGCTGGACAATATCATCGGCAGGTGGAATAACCCAAGAGGTAGGGGGCTGGGCGCGAAAAGCCTGCAGGAACACAGACTTCTCAGAGGTCGGATTAGAAGGCTGCCAGTCACCTCTCTGTTTAAGGATTTCAAGGATATCACCAAAGGATGACTGAGGGGATCCTTCCCCCTCATCAAAGTCTGTGTCTTCAGTGAGGGACTCCTCTGTGGAGTCCATGTGCTTCCTCTTACATGAACTTTTCCGGTGAACTTCCTCAGAGGGAGAAGCTGGGGAAGACAACGGAAAAGGGGTTTCCTGTGGGAATATGTCCTGAGGCCCTTGTGCCTGGTGTCCGCTAAGTGTGACTTGTGAACACAGTGGTCCAGAGGAGGGTGGGGAGATAGACAGCACAGTATCGCCAGCAGAAGCCAGAGCCTTTTCCATCAGTTGAAAGGCTGGTCCACCTGAAGAGGGGTGAGTGTCCAGGACAGTGGTCACCCCTCCCCTAAGTGGCTCAGCCTGCTGAACCGAAGTCCCTGGATGGCTGTGAAACAACAAATTACGCATGTCACAACTGTCATCCTGGGTCATAGCAAAACTCTCCTGCCATGAAGGCAACTGCAGTTCCTTAGTGAGATACATAAAGGGAACCGTAGAGGGGGAAGACTCTGCTATATCAATGGACTTCAAAGGCAATGAAGGAGGAGAATAAGAAGGGGTCTTTGGTGATGGGTGATCACCTCCCAAGGAAGGATAGGTTCTGGGGGGGCGGGATACCTCTGCCCAGAAGCACTTGACCCACAAGACGCAACACTTCATGTTCGGAAAGGCTTCTATTGCACCTCATGGAGACTGAGGGAGAAACGGGTCTGTCCACAGAAGAAACAGGCTCAGTGCCCACCTCGCCAGTCCACACTGAGAACAACGGTGCCGAGAGAGACTGGACCACTGGTGTCTGCACCGAGGAAATCATTGGTGCCGAGGTCATGGCCTGCACTGACAGAAGGATCAGTGCCAAAGTGGTTGCCGATACCAAAGCTGGAACTGACAAAATTGGTGCCAATAACTGAGGCGTCGGTTCCGAGTAAGATGTCGGAGCCGACGTGATCAAGGTCTGCACCAACTGAACAGTCGATGCCGATGTAGTAGTCGCAGTAGTCTGAACTGAGGAGCCCTTCAGTACCGATATAGTAAAGGCTACAGGAGTAGATGGAGCCGAGATCACTGATGGTGCCGAGGGTCTAGGCACCGAAAGCACTGGGGCCGACTGAGTGAGCTCCGAAGCAGAAACTTTAGCCTTCTTAAGTCTTGGTTGGCGGGAGTCCACAGCCGGGGATGACGGCAAACACTTGGTCTTAGTAGGATCATCCAAAATTTTCTTATGGGCTTTAGGAGGGGTTGAAGCCTCCGACTCAGAAATAGCCTCTGAAAAGGGAGATTTGAGAAGTTCCTTCAGCAACAACTTATCTTCCTTTCAATCAAAGTTCTATTGGAAAAATTTTTACAAATACCACAGGGCGGGTCAACAGATAAGTGAGACACACCCAAGCAATAAACGCAAGAGTGTGCATCTGATGTAGGTAATTTGTGTCCACAGTCAGAACACCTTTTGAATCCTGGACTACCTTTTTTATCTGCCATGATAGAAAAGGAGACAGAAGAAAGGATACCAACAATGGTACGAAAGAATACCCAAAGGTAAAGATGAAAAAGAAGGAAATACCAATGATGGTAAGGGAGAAAATACCTCGCGGTAAAAAGTGCAATGTAAAGAGAAGGAAACTCAAGAAAATATGGTCGCTAAATGCGATAGGGTAAGAGACAACAAATTAGAAACTTTTCTGACAGAAAAGGTTATATTAGACTAGTCTAACAACAAATATCTATACTTAGCTCAAGAGAAGCAGCTTGACATGACCGAATGGCGATGCGGCAAACAAAATCTGAGGTAACAGGGAGAGGGGAATTGTGGGTAAGAGTTTAGCTTGAGAGTTTGTAGCTGACGCGAGCTTGGAAGATGGCCGGCTCAGTTCCAAGGTCGGAACCGATACCCATACGTAAGGAATGAATGAGGATTAACAACATCAGATTGTTATTTTGGTATCCAACTTGAGTACTCGTAGAAGAATGGGGTCTCTGATTGCTTCATCAATTAAAAGAAGGGGGTTCTTGCTATTATTCTGTGTCTCCTTGATTGATGTGAACACACACTTGTCACCAGAAATTATTTTAGTAGAAACAGTAGTAAACCAAAAAATGCATTCAGAAATACTGCAGAGCCAGCCAGTTGCAGAATAAGTCCTGTAACACTGATAAACTGACTGTAGACAGGAGTCCTTTTATTGCCTGCTGTGCTATGGCACATTTTATTGAGCACTAACTTTCCCTGCTTGATAAGGAAATAGAAAAACTTAGCTAGATGTGAGAATATGCAGTACAAGAGCACTATCCTAGATACACAAACAAAGGTGATAACTGTGTAACCTACATTACTTGGCAGATGTGATAGGGAGGGCAGATATTACCACACTCTGCTTTACAGAACTATTTTTACTGAGGAACTGCATTCATCCATTGTAAATACCTCATTCCAGGGTTCTATATTCTTTGAACTAGAAATGCAGGAAAGCCTTAAATATTTGGAAAAGAAGGGTTAGGCTTTTGGGACAGTACTTTTGTCTCTGGATTACACTACTTCCTTTCACTAAGACAGATCATAATTATGTCAGGAAGTCCTCTGCAGTCTAGTATATTAATAATTAAACCATTCATTAACAGAAATCGTTTTAGCAATTCAGATTCAGATCAGGAGGCAGCACAACTGACCCAACATTTGCAATGAGACAGATACTTGAGAAGAAGCTAGAAAAGAGCCCAACTGAGCATTCCTAGATTTGGAAAAAAGCATATGACAAGATCCCAAGAAAGCTGATTTGGGCAGTCCTGCAGTAGTTCAAAGTCCCAGAAACATTGGTAGAATTAGTGCATGCTGTGTACAAGGACCCAATAACTCTAGTAAGAACAAAGAGGAGATGTCAGATGGAAGATTATTCCATATTTTACCCACTGAGTTAGAGAAAAGGCAGTTGTCTGCAGAATTAATAGTTTTGGTAATATTAACAAGTAGTTTATCAGAGGAACGTAGTTGTTTTAGGTTAATATAGGGAGCCAAGAGGTTACAAAGAGCTGGTGTTTTAGAAGGCTGGTATAGAATTTTGTGTGCTATTAAAAGTTGTTGAAAATTGAGCTTGTTAGGGAGTTCCAGCCAGTGTAGTTGTTTTAGGTTTAGGCAGTGGTGGGTTCTGAATTGGGATGAGGTGGCAAATCTGGCAATATTATGGTAAGATGTAGTAAGTTTGTTAAGGTTACTTTTAGATAGATTAGTGTAAATAGGGGAAGCATAGAGAAGGGTTGAGATAAGGTGTGTTTGGGCTAAGGTTGTCCTAGCCTCAGGTGTCAGGAAGGGCTTTATCCTGTACAGGGATCCTATTTTCTTATTAACTGCTTTTATTGTACTGTTGATTTGACAATCATAGTTAAGATTATTATCGATAACAACACCGAGAAGTTTAGTTGTGGAATCAGGAGACGTAATGGTGTTGCCAGTTGCTGTAATACAGAAGTTTGACAAAGTCGACTTACGTGTAGGTGAAAAGAGTAATAATTTTGTTTTCTTAGGGTTAAGGAGTAGACAGCGATTGGAGAACCATTGTTCAACAGTTGAGAAGGCTGATTGAGTTTGAGTCTGGAGTTCGGTTTGAGAAGAAGCAGTGCAAATAATGGTGGAATCATCTGCATATTGTATGCAGGTAGTGTTAGGGATAGATGATTGGAGGTCATTGATAAAGATGGAAAATAGAAGTGGGCCTAGGATAGACCCTTGAGGTACTCCTAAAGAAATAGGGAGGGGAGCAGATAGTGAGTTTTTACAGAGTACGGCTTGCTGACGGTTTTCTAGATAGGAAGAAAACCAGGTTAAGGAAGAGGGATCCAGGGCCAGAGATTATAGTGTGTGCAGAAGAAGTGTATGATTCACCATATCAAAGGCTTTTGATAGGTCTATGAAAAGAGAAGATGTAAGTTTGTTGTTGTTGCGGTTGAAGTTTATGGTATTGGTAAAGGAGAGTAAAGCTGTGGTGGTACTGTGAGCAGGTCTGAAACCATGTTGAGTGTCAGCTAGAAGGTTGTTATGGAGGAGATGGTTGAGTAGTTGTTTATGTATACATTTTTCCATGATGTTAGCTAAGGGGGATAGAAGTGCTATGGGACGATAGTTGGAGAAATCATAAGATTTGCCTCCTTTATGGAGGGGTATTATATGTGATATCTTCCAGACTGTTGGAAAAATACCTTCTTTTATTGATCTGTTTATTAGGATAGAGACAGGGTAAGCAATGGCTTTTGCTGCTAGTTGCAGGAATTCAGCAGGAAGCTTGTCTGCGGAAGGGGTAGTAAGTTTTAGTTTATGGAGAAGAGATTGGATATAGGAGGTAGATACAGGTTGTAGGTGAAGGGGAGGGATAGTGTTTATTAAGGTATTTGAAGGTAGTTGAGAAGTATCTGGAGATAGTTGGTTGGCTAGAGTTTGTATAGAATTGGTGAAGAAGGAATTAAAGTTATTGGCTGTTAGTGTGTGGTTATCAGGGTCAGAATCCTGAGGGTTGGGTGTTATTATTTTGCCTGGGGTCAGCAGATTATTAATACATGACCAGAATGTTTTTGGTTCATTTTTGGTAGTCTTTTGAAGTTGAACATAATAGTTCTTTTCGTCTGATAGAATGGCTTTTTTAGTACTGTTTCTAAGTTCTCTAAAGTTTTGGTGGTCCGTTGGACTTTTGGTGGTATGCCATTTATGCCAGGATTTGTTTCTTGGGGCTATTTTGTGCTTAGTGTTTGTGGTTAGCCAGGGAGCCGTTTTAGTTTTGGTTCTAATGGTGCGACTTGGGGCGTGCTGATTAAGTATAGCTAGGAATGTAGAATTGAAGTGTTCTACTGCTTTGTTGAGTGGGAGATATTTTAGTGGGGCCCAATGACATTGTGAAAGTTCAGCTTGAAACTGATCAGTGTTAAATTGCTTTTTTGAGTGTAGAGTTTGGAAAGTGGTAGGTAGGGTTAGGTTGGTTTTACATCTAATGATATAGGTTAGTGCGTGGTCACTAAGGTCATCTGGAAGGATACGTGTTCGGTAGGCTTGCAAGGGGGTATTTGTAAGAATCCAGTCTAGGATGATACCCTTATTGTTTGTTTTATTAATTCTAGTGGGACTATCGATAAGTTGTTTGAAGCCATAGAGGTTGATGTGGGAAGTAGGGTTAGCATTGTTACAGGAATTCCAATCTATGTTGAAGTCCCCTAGGACTAGTGTTTCTTGTGGGAGTTTGATAGAAAGTTGGTAGAGTATATCTTCAAGGGTATTGATGTTATTTCCAGGGGGGAGATAAGCACAAATGATGTTTATTGCTTTAGTGTTATTGATTTGTACTTTGGAGCTAATTACTTCTGCATTTGTG
Organism: Protopterus annectens; assembly: GCF_019279795.1. Classification (NCBI taxonomy): domain Eukaryota; kingdom Metazoa; phylum Chordata; order Ceratodontiformes; family Protopteridae; genus Protopterus; species Protopterus annectens. The sequence continues at coordinate 1,230,645,752 of NC_056743.1, read as the reverse complement.
TTTTGGGTAAGAGTCAGATCTAGAGGATTAAGTTTAAGTTTTGCTTTGTACAGAATGGCTACCCCACCTCCTTTCTTGGTAATGCGATCAAGTCTAATAATGTTATAACCAGGTGGGGTTTTTCGATGTCTCTAATGGAAGGTTTTAACCAAGTTTCTGATAGGCATAAAATGTCAAACTGTTGAGTTTCAAGGAGGGCATGGAGTTGACTAATTTTGTTGCAGATACTACGTATATTAAGATGAGCAATGGAGAGGGAATTTGAAGGTTTAGAGTATGAGAGAGATAATGGTTTAGTTTGGTTTTGTTCTATGTTGGTTGTAATATGATGTGGGCCAGGATTGGAGTGAATATCACCATCTTGTAGTAAGTGGAGAAGAGTAAGATATATCTGTTGCTTCAGATTATAGTGAGAAAGATATGTCTTTTTGGTTAGAGTTTTTATAAACTTGCAATGTACTAGTCTGTGATATTTGGCTAGAAGGTATATGGACTGAGAGGGTGAGAGTATATAGGATGCAGAAAAAGGTATTGCATGTGTAGAGGTGCTTTTAGAGGGCAGTGAAGGAGAGATATTCTTGGAGAATTCGTAAGAAGTTATGATGTAGGTAGTTATAAGAGATGATAATAATAGTATAGAGCTAAGTAATCTCAGGAAAGCATGGATGGATAATATGGGCATTGTGAAGTAAGTGGAGGTTTGCAGTGATGTAGGATATAGTGTGATAAAGTTATGTTAGATGATAGTAATTAGATAGGGTGGGGCAGGAGGTAGGGATGTAATGCCAAAACTTTCTCAGATTAGCAAAGGTTTGCTTTCTCAGATTAGCAAAGGTATCACCTCTAGAGCAAAGGAGATTTTAACCCCTCTATACTTGTCACTAATCATGCCCATAACTGAGTATAACAACTCTTTTGGCATGTACCATACAAAGTAAGGGTGCTGTCAAATATGTTTCATGTAGAAAAAGGTAAGGATGCTGTCAGATATGTTTCATGTAGACAAAGAATCATCTGCACCATTTGGACATGGCACAAAGCCACACTTTTATTACAAGAAGCCATTTAATCAGTGTTGTTTCAGGGATCAGTCCTTTACATCAAGCCATCAATGGATGGATGTTCCTTAGTTAATGATGGTGTCCTTGAAATCAGAGATAATAGTAGGGACTTATCCTTGGATCAGATGAGGTACATTTCAGTAAATGATTCCTTAAATCACCCTGGTCCTTCAAAAAAAGAGGACTCTGACCTCCTCATTTTTTTCTGCAGGTCATTTCCTCTTTTATGGGAGTTTCCCTGGTAGGGGAAGAATTACAAACATTTTTGAATAACTGGAAAAACATTTTCTTAGATTTATAATTAAAGTAGTTTGAATTGACAAGGCGGTACTGGACATAGTTTTGTTCTACTATTAATTGTGTAGAAGGGGTATCAGAATCGGGTTCCTATTGGAACATTGAATATTCAATCGTTCGAATCACTAAAGGGCAACCTTTAATGATTAAATGATTAAATATTCGAATGTTCGTAAAATATGATAAAAAAAGTAAAAGTAAAGAGTGTAGGCAGGGGGTCAAGCCCCCCTGCACCCCCACACCCCCCACTACTTAAATATACCAACTCCGAGATCGTGCCACAGTGTAGGAATGGGAAACCTTCCCTTTCCTGTGCTTAACTCCGTTAAAGTGCTATTGCAGAGTTGGTATATTTAAGTTGGAGGGTGTGGGGGTACAGGGGGGCTTGCCCCCCTGCTCAGAGCAGTTACTTTTGTTTGTTTTGGGTTTTTTAATTACATTTTTGAAGTTTTAGTACTTCGATCATATGGTGTTGACCATATGGTATTCGAAGTACTGAAACTTTGATAATGTAATATGTAACCAAAATCCCATACTGCTGGATCAGCTGAGTTACACAATATATCTAGAACATGAGTGAAACTCAGTCCTGTATACTTACACTGTATAATTTTGGCACGGGGTGTTCTGTAGGTGGATCTGTTCATCTTCTTTCTCAAAGCACAGCTTCTTCTTTATCTTACCAGAATATTCCCACGTAGTTTGGAATAGGGGTATTTTGCATGCATTTCCTCTAAGCCTTATTTTTCATTTATATGAAATTTTATTAAAAACAACTAGGCAAGGAAAGGGAAGAGAAAATTAGATGTGGGAGGAAAGAGGGGACTCCATTAGGCATGACATTCTTTACATTTCCAACAACCATAGTCACAATCTTTATAAAATTCAAATTAGGTGGGACCTCAGCAGGCTGTCTAAGAATATAAAACACAACATCTTAAAAGAAAGTGAACAAAGTATATAACTCACATCCATCTTGATTAAAAGGGTCTTTTTTAGCTCTTACCCAGTTCCATGACCATCACATCACATAAAGTTATAGCAATCACCCTTAATAAATTCAGCTATTATTTTGTCGCTAGCTATAGCTCATCATCAATATCCCCTAATGACCATGGACATTACTGTAACACCACTGACGGTTAAAATTTAAATATCAACTCCTATGCCTTCTTCTTAGGGTCTTCAATTTCTCAAGAATTAACTGGCAGACTTCCACCTCTAAAAACTGATATGCTCAATCTTTCTTGCACTTTGTTAATACTAATATGCTATAACAAACTGCAAAACTACACACTAGAGTCTCTAACAGCCTTGGACTGTGAATCCATTTCAACTGTCCATATTTTGAAGGAATGTTTTGGTATTATTCTTAAACCTTTTTTAAACCCCTTCAAAAACAGGAAAATATTTTGAGAAGTTCTGAATTAACATTACCAGCATTTATAAGTGCTCCTAAGTTGGAGTATATTCTCTAATTAATTTTTAATTTTTCCCTAACTGTGGGGGTAAAAGTTGAGAGCTATACCTGGGCCTTACAAACTTAGTTGCTACCTGTACCTCATCTTGCTTCCCCTCATCCCTTGTCAAATCCACAAATCAATGATCCCCTCTAACAGGCCTAGTGGCACCATCCCAATACCAAATGAGACCATCTTTAGGCACTTCTACAAGGCACATTTGCTTCAACTTGTGGAAGACCTATGCAAACTTCCTAGCAATCCCTTCAAAATGGACCCAAGTGAGAGAGCTGACGTATTTGCCCCCAAATTCTACCAGTACCAAAAGAGTTGCACATAAAAGTCAGTACCCATCTGCCCTAAATATAATGATAAATTCAAGGATAAACTTATCTGGTAGAACTCCCATACCAATAAACTGTATAACAAAAGAAGAAATATAATGCAAAGTTGTAAGAAATCCCTATACTCCTACCCAAAGGCCATACTAAAACATCTCAGCAAGGAACTTAGGAGCACTATTAGAAAATGTAAAGTGGAGTAAAATACCAAAGGAAACTACTAATCTTTTTAGGAATTTAAGAAGTAATGTCCAACAAAGCATGGTAATCATCAATAAGAGCATCACATATTCCAGTCTCTAGGACACAGCCAACATTTAACATACAAATTTAGTGATAACTTTACTTTCTACCCATACACACTGTTTTTACCATTATTCCTCAAAATTTAGTTCACCCTGGAATAAGTCTTAGAAATCAAGGGCTAAAAATCATGCTTTAGTAGGAATGGACAGCATACCAGACTGCTTTCTCAGCAGTGCCAAGTATGCACTATCTTGAGTTTCTACTTAAACTGTTCAGTCAGTTTGTATCCACAGAGCTGAACCTGATTCTTTCTGTCTCTGCTATGTAAATGTAACTGAACCTAGTAATCTTTTTTGAAAAGGTAATAGTGGCTGTGGACAATTATTACTCCATGTACAATGTTTATCTTGACCTGTTCATGGCTTTTGACACTATTGTTCATACTGGTATTACTGTAAAATTAGACACAAATAATGCAAACCCTTATGTTGTCTGCTAGATTACAAAGTGTCCATCCAACAGATTCTAAGTTGTGAAAGTTGCTGGTATCCTCTTTCAGTGTAAAATTGTAACTAGTGGGGTACCACAGGGATCAATGCTGGGCTCTCTCTCCTGTTTGGCATTTATTTTGCAGGCAACCAATCCAATAACTCATAAGTGTGGATGAACAGGTTTGTTGATGCCTGCATACATAGGACTGTTATTCTGCTTATCCACTAAATGTAAACAGCTTCAGCATGGGCTGTATAAGCACATACCTGGTGTACCAAAAACGGTCTCAAGCTTAGTAAAAAAGTGTAGAGTAGCAGTGTTTGGCAAAAAAGCTGTTCTCAGCTTTTATGTTATAAGTGGTACTCCTGTTCAGTCAGATTCAGTCATAAGAAAGCTTGGTACTTATGTGGATAACACTCCCTCTCTCTTTCTCTCTCTCTCACTCATAATATTTTCAACACAGTGATAAAGTATTTCTATCTTACTCAGTTAATATCCAAGGGAATATCTTCAAGATCCACAGAAGTCAACCTACCACCAACTAAGTAATATCTGATCTCTGGTTTCTTCACAAAGTCAGTAGCTCTACAAACACCAGTACCAGGGATCTAAATGGAAACCAACAAATAAACAAAACTTACTGAAGGGATAGAGTCCTTATTCAATGAACTCTCAGCCTATGGAATAAGTTACTACTACTGGTCAAAGTACTGTTTTGGCTTCCTTTAAGACTAGCCTTGATGACTGGATGGATAGACAGAAGTTTACACCAAGGATACCACGTATGGCCCTACTCGATTTGGGTTGCAGAAACAAGTGTGTCTACTTAAAAATGTGTATGGCTAGTTATCTTATGGTCCCTGTGGTCACTTGCCTACTATTGTTTCTATGTTCCAATTTTCCAGACTGTATGAGGTCTCTGTTATATAATATTAATATAGTATAATCTTCTATTCCTCACATTCTGGAGCAGCCCCTCTCTTCCATGCCCAGAGGATACATACACATGTTGTTATCAAAATACCTTACAAAGGGGAGCCTAAGATAAGGGAACCTGCTTAGAAATTAAGACCCTGAATAGTCTTAGACTGGTACTCATTTTGAATCCCTCAGCTCACACATTCTGAAGTTACATATTTTGGGGCAACAAGCTAGAAAACAGAGTAGTCAGTATCTAATAAAGGGAAATTGCAATTGTGTAAGTAAAGTAAACATATCAATAGATATTCAAATAAATCACTGTTGCAAAAGCTTATGCTATAAGGATTATCTCCTGCCAAAGATATGACAACTGGCAAGTTTCCAAAGCTTAAGGCACTTTCCAAATGCCATAAACACTGTATAACTCAAGAAGAGAAGTATTAAGTCAGTAACTAGGGCACAAAATCTCAGTGTTTTCTTGCCTCTAAGTAAGGAAGGCTAGACCTCTACCAGTTACTTTTATGCTAGGAAAAGTAAAAAATATCCACATCCTGGCAAAAAAAAACAAAAAAAAAAAACAAAAAGGAGAGGGGGTGGAGGGATGGTGTTTCTGTTGCAACAATAATCTATTTGAACATCTACTGTTAGGGTATTATGTTCATCATTAGATCACTGTTGCAGCAGCCTAAGCTATACAGTTTGATTATTAGAGTTAAGAAAGAAGAGGAGGAAGAAGTAGGATCAGAGTCTGGGAGACTCTGGAGAACAGTCCTAGTAAAACCTGCTCTGGTCCTGAAAAAGGAATCTAATTTGTAATATTTTATAAAAGAAATCATAAATCACCAAGCTGCTGCATCTAGTATACTTCTAGAGTCCAGACCTTTTCCAAAGTCAAAGAAGAAGTCAAATCTGTGGCAGGATGGGCCCTGATCTTGCCTGGAAGTGACATGATTTGATGAGGATATCAAAAAACAGGAGCATGAGACAAGCATTTAGAAATTTTTATACTGATTGTCATTTTTGTCATCTTCATAGGCACAGACACAGTGATTTGGGGAAAAATCCCAGTGAATCCTAGTTAATGACTGTCTGAAAATTGAAAAATCACTGCATTTTCATGGAAGTTGACAATGTAGGCCAGAGAACCAGTTCGCTACAAAAAGTATTTCTGCTCTATTTATTATTCATAATATTGCCAGTTTGCATTACTGAGTGTTCTATATCTAGAATCTATTTTAATTTTCAATATATGTCAATGCAGAAAAAAGTTGTAAACAAATCACCATAATGACCACAAATTACATTTAAAAATCACGAGTATAATTCCTGGCTTTCAACTCCTGAAAACAGAATTTCCTCTTTTTGAAAACCAAAAAATTCTGTCACTGGTGTGCCTGTTCATAAAAATGTTCATCAGTATTCCTGAAGGATTTAGTCCTGTCAATGTAGTATCTGAGTTGCCTGTGGAGTGGACATCTAGAGTGCATAACATTTATCATCATCATCATTAGCCCCATTTTTCCATTTTCTACATGGGGTCGGGGTGTCATGTCAGCCGTTGCCATTTCTCTCTATTCAAAGCCATTCTTCTACCTTCTTTGACACTCATGTCTGACTATCACAGGCTAAATAGGCCTTCTCTCACACAATCAATCCACCTCTTTGCTGGATGCCTTTGTTTCCTATTGCCTTCCTGTCTGTCCAAAATTTTCTTCGCCATACTTTCTTCTGCTTTTCTGCACATGTGCCTGAACCACCGTAATCTGTTCTCTTTGACCTTTTCTGCAATTGGAGCTACTTTGACTTCTGCTCTTATGTCCTCATTTCTTCATCTATCCTGTTGTGTGCATCCCACCACCCATCTCAGGCACTTTATCTTCATCATCTCCAGGTTCCTCAACTGCTCTGCCTTTACTGCTCAGGTTTCTGTACCATACAGTATTATGGGTCGCATCACTGTTTTGTACAACTTGCTTTTCAACTTCTGCATTCTTCTGTCATACACTACACATGACACTCTGGCCATTTGCCCACAGTCCCTCTGATTCTAGCTTTGACCTCCTCATTCAGACTTCCTTTTTTCTCAATCACCCCTCTCAGATATTTGAAGCTGTTAACTTGTTCCACTATTTTGCCTTCTAGCTCAGTTCTCAGCTTCTTCTGATTCCCCCATTTGCTGCCATTACAACTGTCTTTTCTGTACTGTATGTCAGTTTCATCCCATTTGCATTCAGTTTTATATTACATTTCCCTAACCTTTGCTGAAGTTCTTGCTCAGACCCTGCCTGTAATTTCAAATCACCTGCATACAGCAACTTTGTTGATCTGTCCCCTATGACCTACTTGCTAATGTAGTCCATCACCAGTATGAATAGCAGTGAGCTCAGAGCTGAACCCTGATGCACACCCACTCCCACTGGGAACCCCTCTTTGAGAACGAGCACTATTTGTACTTGAGTCACTGGGCCCTTGTACACAGCTTTTACTAATTCTACCAATGTTTCTGGGACATTGAACCACTGCAGGACTTCCCAAGTCAGCTTTTTTTGGAACTTGTCTTATGCTTTTTCCAGATCAAGGAATGCCCAATTGGACCATTTCCTCATTCCAACCTTCTTCTCAATTATCTGTCTCACTGCAAACATTTGGTCAGTTGTGCTGTATCCTGATCTGAATCCAAACTGCTCATTTTCCACCTTACTTTCGACTACTCTGTATATTCTTTTATCAGTCTCCCTCTCCAGAACATTCATGCAGTGTGACAGGAGTTTGATACCGCTGTAGCACCCACAGTTGTGAATGTCCCTTTTAATTCTTGAACAATGGCACTAGTGTGCTTATTCTCCAGTCATCTCAGATACATCTTTCTCTCCATGCTGCTATGAGCATCCTCAGGAGCCAATTTTCCCCGTCTCACCCAACATCTTTATAATATCTGCTGCAACCTCTTCTGAGCCTGCTGCTTTCCCTTACTTCATTTTCCTTAGTGTTGTTCTTATGCCTTCTAAAGTAGACTCCTCCTCTTCTCTCACTGTAGGTTGCATCTGGGGCAGTACAGCTTTTGTGGTGTTTTCTTCATTCAGAAGCTGCTGGAAGTACTCCTTCCATCTGTCTTTGATGTCCTGTGGACTGATAAGCAGGTTGTTGAGGGCATCCCTTTCGAAGGGTGCCTGACTGTTTTCTTTATCTTTCTGTCTTTGCCTTGCAATATGATGTAGTTTCTTTGTGCTACCTACTCAGTCACTTTCCAGAAGCTGGTAGGGTTCCTCTGATGTCTTGTTCATTGCTACTGCAATTCCTTTCTTAACCTGTTTGTTAGCTATCCAGTATTCCATCCATCTTTTCATTGTCCCACTTCTTCCTGCACACATTCTTTCTTTTGATGACTTCCTGAACTTCTGCATTCCCCACCAGCTTTCCTTATGTTCCTTAGTTCCATACCTGCCTACTGCATATCCATTCTGTAGTCCTCACACATGCTGCTTGAGGCACTGCCATTCTTCTTCAACTCCATCTATTTTCTCTTCTTGAGGTGTTACAACCCTGAATAATTTCTTGAACAGATATGCATTCTCTCCAGTCAACTTCCAAGTCTTCGGCCTCACCTCTGTTGACCTTAGTGCCTCTTCTGACCGTTGCTTGCAGCTAGCTGATTGCGCCAACATGTTTTCTGCTGTGCGCTGATTGTTTCAGTAGGGATGACTTCGCAATTGCTGATTCTAAAACCTCTGCCTTTTTCCTTACTAGGAAGAAGTGTATCTGAGTTGTGTGTTAGCCATTCTTGTATGTGATCTTGTGACTGTCTTTCCTTCTGAACCAAGTGTTGGCTACTATTAAGCCATTTGCCAGACAAAAGTCTAGAATGGCCTCTCCTTCTTTACTCCTGTTGCCCCACCCATCTGGGCCCAGGCAGTCTTCATATCCTGTTCTGTCTGTCCCGATATATGCATTCAGGTCCTGTTGTCCTGCTTTATCTAGTACATCCTGCACTGCATGGTTTTCCTTACTGTCACAACCTTGCTGTGGGGCTTATGCTGAGATTATGAATAATGCCTATCCTTACACTTGAGTCTGATTACCATAAATCTGTCACTAATTCTGATGGCATCCCTCACTGTCTTCTGAAGCCTCTCCTTCAGCACAATTCCCACACCATTTCTAGCCTGTCCTCCTCCTAAGTAGTAGACTCTGGATCCCAAGTCAAGTGGTTTGGCTGCAGTGCTCTTCCATCTTGTCTCCTGGATCCATATGATGTCCAGCTTCCTCCTTACTGTCATGTCATCCACTTCCAAGCTCCATCCTGTCAGTGAGCTTACACTTGTTTGTCTTTTTGGATTTTCCCAATTAGGGGTTGCCACACCGGAACTCCGGTCCGCTAATGATTGGCAGTCGATTTTTATGGTGCTGAGTTGCCAGCCCGACGCCCAACCTTCAACGAAGGCAAGTCCATTCACGCATGTCTTTTGGAGGCCACTCGACCATGGGGAGGACATGCAGACTCCACACAGAAGGCACTCCAGCCGAGAATCGAGCAGGAGAACCTCTTGCTATGAGGCAACAACGCTACCGCTGTACCACCGTGGCTTGCTCAGTGAACCTACACTAAGTGTAGCAATTCTTAGTTCTTGGTTTTACTCACAGCTTTTACTCAACAGAGCAATCCCAGATAAGCTAATCTGGGCAACTGAAAACCAGCTGGATACTAGTTTACTGACCCAGGGCTGCTGGAATTTATGTCAGGTACACATACACACCTCCCACCAATAGCATGGTTCCCTGGTGTAGGTGTGGGTAGCCCGGATCCTCAATCCACTTATCACCAGCAAATATCTGTGCCCATTTGGCAACATTAGTCAATACAACCAAATCACCCAGAGCTATATTTTTTACACTATCAAGTGGCTATCCCTGCCACAGTATGCAGTCTGTGATCCGTGTTCTCCTATCTTGAGGATACTGTGCACCACAGTAGATGCCTAAAGTGGTTGGTATATACAACTGTTCCCCCTACAGGGCATCATCTATATTCTGTGCTGCTGCCATAAATCCATTCTTGGGTGAATTTGAGATGGAAACACTCAGCATGCTTTGCAGAGGTGGAAGGAACCTCACAGAGACAAAGAGAGAACATGCAAACTCCAAACAGGTCAGGATTGAACCTTGTACCTTATGCATGGGAGGTGAAGACCTTCAACATTTTTCTAACTGTCCCATTACCATTCTTTCTCCTCTGTTTTTTGGTTCTGGAAAGAAAACACTGAGACAAATAACCTGGCATAATGTAAACAGAAACAATTTTAGGCTAAAATGAAACATTTGTTCTCAAAGTTGCACTATCCTTGAAAAAAAAGATAAGGTTGACTCACAATTGGAGCTTTTAACACAGATACTCTTCCTATAAAAGGCAGAAAATTGAGTAACACTGTTTTCCAAGAACTTCAAATTGACCTCAAGAGCTGCTTCAAATGGAAAAAAATGTAAGCTTCTCCAGAGTAAAATTAGTCCCAGTACTACAGAGCCTTCTGGCTTCTAGGAGGATAGATATGTAAAACCCTTTTCAAAAACTGTTTGAAGTGAGGCTGGATAGAAGGTGTGTAAGGGAGATCTATGGCCAGACAAGTAGGAACAGATGAAAGGTGAATCTTTGTAGAAGAGTAAAAAAGGACAGATGATAATAACTCACATACTGTAAATAATGTAGAAACAGAGATGTCTGTGCATGGAAAGGATACTGGTTCTCCCTTTGGCACCAACTAGAAAATCTTTTCCACTTACCCATGTAAAATTTTCTATTAACAAGTTTTTTAGCTTCCTTTAATACTTGCTGTACATCCTCAGAAAACTGTTCCTGAAATGGGATTAACATTATTCATCTAGGCAGTCAGTTGAAGAAGTTGAAGGTTGGGAAGTGTTAAACAAACCCGTCTTGTATAAGTAAGTCCATTCTTTGTGAAAGCTTGTGGTAATTGGCCATTTTCAACAGAAGGGTGAGCCATTGTTGCTTGGGCGAAAAGGGGGTCTCCACAATTATCCTGACAGAGTCCATCAGAATTTTTATTACAACCCTGGTTATCAGAAGAAAGGGTGGAAAGGTATACACAAACATTCCTGTCCATGGGAATGAAAAGGCACCTGTCCTTCAGGCTTTTGTGTAAGGAATCCTGGAGAAGAATGTCATTAATTACCTGTTGTAAATGAAGGCAAACAGATCTATTTGAAGAGTTCCCCACAACTAGATCAGTTCCTGGATAAACACTGGGTTCAACTTGCATTTGTGGGTGCATATCCTGGCCCTGCTCAGCTTGTTTGCAACAATATTCCTCTCTGATGGACTATAAATAGCCTGGAAGGAAAGATTTTTATGGGTTGCTATTTCCCAGGATGTCATATCTAGTCTGCAAAGAGGTTATGATCTGGTTCCCCCCATTTGTTCATGTACCGCATATAGTCTGCAAAGAGTGCATGATCTGGTGCCCCCTGTCTGTGTATGTATCACAGCACTGAGGTGTTGTCTGTGATTATTAGATGGGGACCTAGAACTCAAAGATGATTTAGAAATGTGAGAGCATTTATTGCAGCCATCATTTAATTGATATTCATGTGTTTCAGTCTGCCCTGCTTGTTCTACAGACCCTGAATTTTCACATCCTTTGATACAGCTCCCCAAGCAAAGTCAGAGGAATCTGTAGTTACAGATTGAGTTGAGACTGGAAGGGAGAAGGGAAGATCTGGGTTCATGGAAATAACTGGTCCATCCACCAGAGTAATTCCCTTTTCTCAAATCAAAATTCTGGAATCTGAAATGACAGGAGATGCTGGTGCTGGCACCAAAGAGATTTGAAAAACCATTGAATTTTCCTTAGGTATAGTTTGGCTAAGGGGATTATGAGAATTGTAAAGGCCCAAGATATTTTCTAGCAAATGTCAGAGACTGGTTGAGGAATATAAGAAAATTTTCCTTGTGAAATTCTACTTTGTCCTGTGGAAGAAAAGCTATCATGACAAATGTATCCAAAAGACATCCCAGAAAAACTATCTTACTAGACAGAATGAGTGAAGACTTCTCTATGCTAACCTGAAATATCAGACTTTATTAAAAGGTTTCTTACCTAAGTCAGAGATTCTTGATAAGCTATAAAATAATCTGCAAAAATAAGGCAGTCATCTAAATATGGGAAAATGTGAATGCCTTACAACATGCAGTGGGTTATTACTGGTGCCAGGCATTTTGTACGCACCCTTGGAGCTGTAGACAAACCACAGGGAAAGGCAGAAAACTAAAAAGGTAAACTAATCCTAGAAATGCTTAAGTAATAAACTTCAATATTTGAGAAGTGGAATGGGACGATAAGCATCTTTAAAATCCAGAGTTACCAAAAAACAGAAAGGTGGAATGAGTGGTAATAAAGAATGTAGACACCGCATTTTAAATTTTGGGACTTTGATGTAAGGATTTTGTAAAGAAAGGTCTAGCACAGGTGTCCAGGTTCCTTCCTTCTTTCTTTGGCAAAAGAAAGATTCTTGAATAAACTCCTTCCCATGCTTCATAAGATGAACAAGTTATATGACCCCCCTGAGACGGCTTTTGTGCTAGTATAGAGGGAAATAGGGAGTTATGATTGGATGTATATAGATGAATATTCTGGAAAGGAGGAAAGGACTTTCACAGTCAGTTAGATTTTATTTGAATGATTCTTAGAACCCAAATGTCTGAAGTTGTATGGTGCCTTAGAGGGAAGTGAAGACCTAGACTTTGGCAATTTTTTGCTGAAATGCCAGGGTAGGGAAGGAGAAACACACAAATAAGACACTTAGCCAGTCTACTTTTTAGATTATCCTTGGGTTAGAGAGGATCCTCCCATCTTTTTTTGATCCTTCCTGACATTGCTTTCCAAAATATTATTTGCCTGTGCTTTGCTGAGTCTGTTTAGTCTGTTCCTTATAAAAGGATTTTGAATTGGAAAAAATGTTCCTGTTTTATTTTGGCATGGATGGTTAAAAATCTGAGTGACCTCCAAAATGATCTTTCATATTTCATCAAATCATTTAAGGACCTCAACAGAGGCTGGGCCAGGTAATGAAACTTTATCCAAGGGAGTAATCAGGATCTCAGCTGTGACATGCTCTGGTAAATTCTGTGAATGTAGTCAGGTAAGCCTTTTTATCAGTAATCCAGTAGCAACTGCTCTAGATAAAAACATCAGCAGTACCATAAGAGCATTTTAAAGAGTGTTTGCTCATCTGAACCACAAAGAATGTTAAAGAATTCAGATATGCCTTAGTCTCTCAGGAAGGGAAATCAGCAAAAAACTTTTTCATATTATCATAAGAAGACAGAATAAACTTGGACATGTTTACTCTTCTGAAGGCTAATGTAGAAGAAGAATAAACCTTCTTCCCAAATCTATCAAATGTTTTCCCATCTTTATCAGATGTAATAGGGTTAGCTTCCAAAGTTGTTTGGCAAAAGATGGGCCTGACAAAGAAATCCCTGCTGGGTCTGATCTGGGGTTTGAAAGGGGAAATTTGTGGGTGTGAAGAACCTTTTGTAATTTAGCAGACATACTGACAGCAGGAGGTTCACTGTCGGGCAAACTGCTGACTGCCAAGAAAGCATCCTCTAATGTTTGCAAGACAGGAGGAACAGCAGCAGGTATGGAAAATTCACCTTTAATAAGTCATAATATCTTTGCTGGATTTCTGGAATTTCTTTTTCCTACCACAACTCTTTTCTTTTAGCTATAGAATCAGAAAAAGAACATTCTTCAGAATCTTACCCCCCCCCCCCCCCCCCCCACACACACACACACACACTCCTGCAGCATAGGCACTTGAGAAACACAATCAAAATATAATTCTGAGAATCAAAATCCGAGAGACAGGCAAACATCTTTTTTGTTTTAAATTCTGGGAAGAGTCAGAATTTCAATTCAAAAGACAGGAAGGCTTGAAGTAAGCACTTAGTAAAACTGTGACAATTTTCCATGTCCACCCTGTGAGAAACAGGAAGAAAAAATCCTTACTTTCTGTTTTCTTTTCCTGGGAGACCCCTCCCCCCAGAAAAAGGCTGACTCAAAGATGGGTCCCTTCCCCAAGAATCAAGCTGCTTAGAGTGTCTTTGCAGTACAGCATTATCCATTCCCTTCTCTGACACTGCCAAATGTGGTATTGTTGCAAACAGCTGCAGAGGACATGCCTGTCTCCCAGTCCTTAGCAGCTTCTCGAACAGTAACACCAAATGGGCTGAGAGAAATCTATGAATAGTCCAGTGTATCTGAAACGACCATGGCAGAGTCACTTATCGATGGCTAAGGTGAACAGGAAGCCAGCTTGAACAGACAATACTCCCAAACAACTTACTTCTTACAGATGGGGAGGGAAGAACCCAAGAACAAGAAGCCTGGTCCATGTTCTACTGAAAAAAATGCCTGAAAAGTGGGTAGTGGAGACTTGAAGAGTTGGTTGTATAACATGACAGGAAATTTAAAGCTTTAGTGACAATCCACAAAATTTCTATTCCTAGCCTCTAACTATACTTTCTGATAGAAAAGTAAAAATTTTCAACAGAAAAAAAATAGTAATTTAAAATGAGTTTCTCTACAAGGAACCCTGACTGAAAATGTAATTTTAAAGATAAATATTTTTAGTGACAAAAAAAATCAGTTGTAGCCACTATCAATAATTTCTGACAGAAAAATAACAACCTTTGTTGCGAAAACTGGTAAAGTGGAAGGTTACCCCAATGGGGTACTTGTCTAACCAGCCTTGGTGAAGTGTTTAGTCAACCATCAAATACTTAAAGCCTGCCTTGAAGAAAGCACTTTGATGGCAGGAAAGCTCTGAAGGTTTGGCTCCCTAACCACTGACTTTATACTGCTCTCATCAAGATGATAGCCCACATACAGTGGATATAAAAAGTGTACACACCCCTGTTAAAATGCCAGGTTTTTGTGATATAAAAAAAATGAGACCACAGTAAATCATTTCAAAACTTTTCCCACCTTTAATGTGACCTATACCTGTACAATTCAATTAAAAAACAAACAAATCTATTAGGGGAAAAATATAAAAAATAAAAAACGTGCAATAAGCTGGTTGCATAAGTGTACATACCCGTAAACTAATACTTTGTTGAAGCACCTTTTGATTTAATTACAACATTCAGTCTTTTTGGGTACACACCTGCCATTAATTAAAGAGACTCTTCTTCTTCTTCTTTCGGCTTTTCCCGGTTAGGGGTCGCCACAGTGGATCATTTGTCCGCTCATGATTGGCAGTGGAGTTTTACGGTGTCGAGTTGCCAACCCAGCGCCCAACCTTCCACAGAAGGCACACACACGCACACTCTCACACCTAGGGCCAATTTGGAGTGTCCAATCCACCTACTGCATGTCTTTGGGATGTGGGAGGAAACCGGAGCACCCGTGGAAACCCACGCGACCACAGGGAGGTCATGCAGACTCCACACAGAAGGCACCCCAGCCGAGAATCAAACCGGAGAACCTCTTGCTGTGAGGTGGCAACACTAACCACTGCACCACCGTGGCTGCCCTTAATTAAAGAGACTCTGATTAACCCCAAATAAAGTTCAGCTGTTCTAGTAGGGTTTTCCTGAGATTTACTCAGTTGTCTGCTACAGCAAAAGCCATGGTTCGCAGAGAGTTTACAAAGCATCAAAGGGATCTCATTGTTGAAAGGTATTGGTCAGGAGAAGGGTACAAAAAAATTTCCACAGGATTGGATATACCATGGAACACAGTGAAGACAGTCATCAAAAAGTGGAGTAAATATGGGACAACAGTGACATTGCAAAGAACTGGACATCCCTCCAAAATTGAAGAAAAGACAATACAAAAACTGATCAGGGAGGCTGTCAAGAGAACTACAGCAACACTGAAGGAGCTGCAGGAATTTCTGACAAGTACTGGTTGTGTACTACATGTGACAACAATCTCCGTATTCTCCATATGTCTGGGCTATGGGGTAGGGTTGCAAGACGGAAGCCTTTTCTTACAGGCCCAGCTAAAATTTGCAAAACAATGCATCGAGTCTCCCAAAAGCATGTGGGAAAATGTTTTATGGTCCGATGAGACCAAGGATGAACATTTTGGTCACAATTCCAAAAGATACGTTTGGAGCACAAACAACACTTCGCATCACTAAAAGAACACCATCCCCACGGTGAATCATTGTGGTGGCAGTATCACGCTTTGGGGTTGGTATTCTTCAGCTGGAACTAGGGCTTTAGTCAAGGTGGAGGGAATTATGAACAGTTCCAAATACCAGTCACTTTTGGCCCAAAACCTTCAGGCATCTGCTAGAAAGCTGAAGATGAAGTGGAATTTCACCTTTCAACACGACAATGGTCCCAAGCATACATCCAAATCAACAAAAGAATGGCTTCACCAGAAGAAAATTTAAGTTTTGGAATGGCCCAGCCAAAGCCCAGACCTAAATCCAATAGAAAATTTGTGGGGTGACCCGAAGAGGGCTGTGCAGAAGAGATGCCATTGCAATCTGACAGATTTGGAGCAGTTTTGCAAGGAAAAGTGGGCAAATATTGCCAAGTCAAGATGTGCCATGCTGATAGACTCCTACCCAAGAGCACTGAATGCTGTAATTAAATCAAAAGGTCCTTCAACAAAGTATTAGTTTGAGTGTGCACACTTATGCAACCAGCTTATTGTATGTTTTTTTATTTTTTATATTTGTCCCCTAACAGATTTGTTTGTTTTTCAGTTGAATTGTACAGGTTATAGGTCACATTAAAGGTGGGAAAAGTTTTGAAATGATTTATTGTCGTCTCATTTTTTTTATATCATAAAACCTGGCATTTTAACAGCGGTGTGTACACTTTTTATATCCACTGTAGCTTAGGCTATTGCAGCAGTGATCTAATGATGAACATTACACCTTGCAAAGCCTCATTCCTATCTGCAGACAGTAGAAACCATTCTAACACATTTAACCTACTTCCATGTGGACTCACTACTCACACACAGGATTTCTCTATAGAAGCTTCAACTATCCAATCTTCCAACTCAAATTGTACCTGGTACCACATGGAAAATGTATGCAAGTGGGTTAACAAGATTCATATCCAAGAAGTGGAGTTCCCCTGCTTACTTCTGGCCATGACACAACTCATGTCTTTCATTTGAGGGAGTGCTGTAGCACATTTAACAGTGTAACATCATCTGGGCACAGAGCTACTGGAGGGCTGCATTGTTAAGATGGCTATGGTCTGCAGCAATGGAAGAGTCACAGGAAACTTAAGTAGTGTAAGCTTCTACTACATATATATTCATTTAATGGACCAGTGTTGCTGATGCTGGTCCAAACAGGCCCAAAATCTAATCTGGGACATTGCTAGTTCATGTGTAATATGCACTACCAAATACCATATCTAGTCAAAAATGCAGCTAACTGTAAACATCACCATCACCTCCACAAACAGCCTGCATCTTGGCTACATTTACCTCTAAATTTGCTATTTGCCTATATTTTAGAAAAGGTCAGTAATGTTTTGCAAAATAGGACAAGAAGAGTTTGGATTATTATGTCAGAAGCAAACAGCTTAACAAAAGCTAGCCCTTGGTTAAACGCTAATAGCCCACTTGCCCTAAAGTAATTTGCAGCATATTTGTATAGAGTTCCAAGATCAGTACAAACAGAATGGAGGAAAATGAAAAACATTCTCGAATGCTGCACTGAAGATGGAGGCTGCTTGAAATGCATGCCCCCCCACACTTTACATAACTAAATGAACCTTCATATAGTTTCTTCAGCGTGGCAACCAAGAGCAAAGGAAAACATTTCCTTCAATACTGAAAATGCATACCAAGAAAGTCTATCAAAGGATCTTTCAGTAACCATTCTAAAAGCCACAAAAGGGGTACTCTAATACCTAGCCCATTTCTCATCTTCCATTGTTGTGCACCATCCTAATTTTCTGTGGTAACATCTTCTTGATCTGAAGGCACCAAAGATGTCATAAGGGCCTTAATCATTCTAAAGTATATCATGCATGTCATGTACAATACAACTAATGTAAGGTAGTAATGTATCATTTTTTTAGGATTTCTATTAGGTTTAAATGTATTAGTAATAAATGCACGCTGCGTGATGAATCTGAAGACAAATCAGGGCTTGTCTTTTTCTGATAGATCCAGTTTGGGCATGACTGAGAGTTCCAGTTGTGTTTTTAAACTCAGTGGTTCTTTAGTTGCCTGTCCTAACTATTAATGTAATTTTAATTAATGAGATTTTCCACCCAGTCTAATCTCATCTACTCACATTAGTCAGCACTAGAAAATCAACCTGTGAAAACCCTCCAATTAGACTTTCAAAGTCTAACTTACCCATTTTTTTCATACCTCCCCAGCCACTCCTCTGCAATATATGGAGTTTTAAACCCTTTTTTCAATCTTGCTTTTAAAGCCAGCGACATCTAAGATAAGACTACCAGTCACTGGAGAAATTAGAATCACCTCTCAGGAATCATCTTGGGATTAGTGTTTCTGTTATGCTCCTAATGACAGAAGGAGCAGTTGGACATTATTTCCGAGCTTTCCAAGAGACTACTGCTCAACAGAAAGCCTGAAAACTGCTTATTAGGAACAAGAATGGGATTAGTGCTACTGCTTTGCTCCTGTTGAGAGAAGCAGAGGGACATTAATTTCTGACTGTCTCTAACTGGGCAGTGTGCATAGACTTCCCGGATTGGCCTGATTACAATTTTGGTGTGAGCCTCTTCAGTTTTAATTGTTTTATGCTGTGTAGTATGGCTCTATGTTTTGCTAAGTTGTTTTACGTTAGCCATTGCATCTCCAAAAAGAAGACTACAACAAGTATACTGACCCTAACAGCAGTGGGGCCAAGACTACTGACTACTTGCGACCCAGTGATCCCCTTCCCAGGAGCAAGCTTGGGAAGAGTACTACTGTTTTGCTTTTGGTGAGAGACAGAGCAAAGAGACCCTGATTCCTAGCTTTATGCAGTTGCAGTGAACCAGCACTAGTTTTTGCCAATAAGCAAATCAGCATTTTTCATCATTTTTGGCAAATCTAATACTTTCCTGTCTTTTCACTAAGTACTGGTGCAAAAGCTACCACCCCATCTCGCCTAACTTCAGCGTATCACCCTAAATACTTTATCCATAAATCTTCAGGGTCTGTAAAAGCAGTTTCCCTTTGAACTTAGAATACAATTACCAGCCCTAGTCTTCTGTCCTCAGGCAACATGACTCATCAGTCAGCTCGCACTCTGTCTGGGGTCACTCTGATCACATTATGTGTTCTACAGCAATGAGACAACTGCCATATGACTAACAACTGTTCACTGCTTCTACCACTTGTGAATAGAACCTACAAGAAATATAAATATTTAAGAAACATGTAGATAAACCTCTTGCATCAGCCCATTATTAGTAAACATCATGCCTAGACAACACCATAGCAATCACAACACACCACTAGGCCAATAATGTATGCTGAAACTGTAAAGAAAAAGTTACCAAAGCCTCCTAGAACACAGTCTAAAAGATCACAGCCTTTAGTACACAAGAGAAAACTTACTTTCTCTCCATCAACACATATTGCAGATCCACACAGTTCACCCAACAGTCTCTAGGAAATCATGCCTAAGCTAGGAAAATATTTTAGTCATAAGTAACTCTGTAGTTAGGTATACAGACTTTGTACTCACCAGACTGGCTAAGAACAGAGTGCTGTAAGCTGCTTGACTACAGCCAAGATCTGATGTTGCAAGAGCCCTAACGTACCTTAAATCAGATAAATGTGACTACTATCTAGTGGTGACTCATTTGGGAGTAAATGACCTGAGGCAGTCCACTCATAAGGACATGTAGATAAACATGATGGAGCTTAATATGCATGTATTAGACGCAGGAAAGATGCTGGTCTTGAGTAGCATCTTGCCTTAACCAAGAATGCTGCCTAGATATCGAGATAAGATAATTAGTGTGTAAAACAACCCTACTCTTGTGGAAAATCAGATAAAATTGGCCCACCTTTGGAGTTTGCAGCTCAGAGACTCACCTTGCAGCTATCAGAGCAATAGGCAAAACAGTTGTCCAAGTGATGAACTTTTAATCAGCCTTTAAGTCAGGTTCAAAAGGAGACAAGGTTAAATTTGCAAGGACAAAGTTGAGATCCCAAGAAAGAGGCATTTGCTTTTGACGGGGGTCTCATGTGCAACACTCTGTTCATAGACTGATGACATAAATAGAAGAAAGAGGAGATGGGGATCCATGGGCAGACAGCCTGAGATGGCCACAAGATGCACCTTGATAGATGAATAAGATAAGCCGTCACTGAGTAAATCAACAAGTATTTCAAAATCAGAGGGGAAGACGCCATAACAGGTTCTCTGCTATTGGTTAGGCACCACTTAGAAAATCTACTCCACTTGTACACATATGATTTTCTAGTTGCAGGTTGTCTTGCCTCATTCAATACCTGCTGCACATCTTCATGGAACAAGTGCCTAAAAGATATTCAGACAGAATCATCCAGGCTGTCAGTTCCAATTGCTCTAAACTGGGTGTACCAATTGCCCTTGACACTGTGTGAACAGATCCAGAGTGTGTGGAAGCTTGTGGTTATTGCCCTTGGTCAATTCCATTAAAAGGAAGCATCAACTTTACCTAAGCCAAAAAGGGGGTCACCACAATGATTTCTTGTAATTTTTCTGAATCTTCAGAAGTACATTGGGTATCAGTGGAAAGGGTAGAAATGCATAAAGGAACATTCCCATCCATGGAATAAGAATGTATCTGTCCTCCAAGCATGGTGGCTAGGATGTCTTGAACAGAATTTTTCTAGCTGTCTGCTTTGAAAGGAGTTGAACAGAATTATTCTAGCTATTTGCTTTGAAAGGAGTTGAACAGATCTATTTGAGGTTCCCCCACATCTTCATGAAATGCTGGAAGACTTATTTCCTGAGTTTCCACTCAGGAAGACCCCTTTGGGCTTTGCTTAGCCTGTCTGCCACTATGTTCAGTCTGACAGGATGTATGATACCTGAAGCGTCATAGAATGCTGTATGGCTAGCTCCCAGGCCATCACTGCTAACCTGAGTGGGTATGAGCTTGTACCCCCTTTTGTGTCCAGGTACCACACAATGACTGTGGACTTGTTTGTAACCACTAAAAGAAGACCTGGAGACCATAAGTGGTAAAGACCTTTTAAGGTCTGAATCACTGCTAACATTTCTTTGATGTTTATGTGTTTTGTAGCAACTAAAGGACCCCATCCACCTTTCTGTTGAATTTTTCTGAAGATTGTATCACCATGCAAAGTTTGACAAGTCTGTCTGGACTGATTGAACTGGGGATTGGAGGGAGAAGTGTAGGCCTGTATTGAGAGACATCTGATCCAGCCACCACTGTAACTTTCATTTCACAAATTCCAGCACTACTACGTGGAACTCTAAGGGATGCAGGTGCTGGGACCAACAGTTGTTTAAGTGCCTTTGAATTTTTCTCATATGGAGGCTGGCCAGTGGTAGCAAGAGGATCACTGATGCCATGAGGCCTAGAATTTTGAGAAGCTCTCTTACAGAGGCAGATTCTTCAAGAGAGAAAAATCCCTGAAAATGTTCTAAAAAGTCAAGACTTTGTCTTCTAGTGTAGAAGGCCATTAATTCTTCTGAGACTATCATGCACCTCAGGAAGGCAATTCTTTGAATGGATGTGAAACAGGACTTTTGTAGGTTCAACTTGAAGACCAGGAGCCCTAGCATGGTTGAAACCTTATCTAATGATTCTAAACACCTGGAAACATGCTATGCTTAAATAAGCAAGTTGTCTAAGTAAGGAAAATGTTGGTGCCCTGGGCCCAGCAGTAAGAAAATTGCTGGAGCCAGGCACTTCATGAATACTCAAGGCACAGTAGACAACTCAAAGGGCAATGCAGAAAACTGAAAATGTGAGCCAGACAACAAATTTCCTGAAGTGGGGAACAGCTGCAATTTGGTGATAAGCGTCTTTCATATCTAAATTCACCATCAAACAGTGGTCTAGGTCTGGAAGAAGGGGTAGGACCATCTGCAGGGTTAGCATTTTGATTCTGGGCACTTTCGGAAAGGTATTTAGGTAAGACAAATCTAACACTGGTCTCCACAAGGGCTCCATTTTGGGTATGAAAAGATTCTGGAGTAAAATCCTTTTCCTTTTTGTGGTGCAGGAAATGGTTCTATAACCCCTGCTTGCAAAGGAATACTGGAGAGGATAGATGTGCCTGGGCTGGTATGTGGGGGGGGGGGGATTTCCCTTATGGGAAGAGGATTTTCTCTCTACTGCCAGTAGTATCCTCTCTGAATTATTCTCAGCACTCATTTTCTGAGACTATTTGTGACCAGGCTGCTGGGTTGAGCAAAAGCCTGGGGGAAGAGGAAAGGGGAGGAGGAGTGGGAGGAAGGGAAGCCCAAGTCATGGCATAGTAATTCTTTAGCAGGGGAGTTATCCTTTTTGAGAAATGAGCCAATTTTATTTAGTTTGGAAGCATTATCATACTGCTATGTCCTCTTGGTACCCTGACTTTTGTTAGGAATCTTGTTTACTCTGCCCTTTGAAGTGGGATGCCTTTTTAGGGGACAACCTAAGAATATGACATATTCTAGATGTCCCATGCATCAATTTACCTCTATCATTCCATTATTTGAGAATCTGGGTAGCAGCAGGCTAAATATCCAATTCAGAACATAAAGGAGCATTCAAAATTTCATTTTAAATCCTTAGAAAAATTCAGGTTATGTAACTAAGTATATCTTATCTTATCTAGAAGCAGGTGCCTTTGTGGAAATTTTGTTCACACCTTTCAAGACAGTTCTCAAAGCTTGTTTCAAACCTGAGTCAAACTAGAAACAATCTCGTTCATAGAACACTTCTGTTCAGCAGGCAAAGATGCAATAAAGTCATCTTAAACTGTAAGCGCATTACATAACAAGCCTCCACATAAAGCCTAGATAATTTAGACTTTTAAAGATGAAATTATTAGACTGAACCAATTTTGCTACCCTGACATTCTAACCCCTTGCCCGTTGTATCAAGGAATGCTGGGTTAGAAGAAGCCAAGGAACTCTTGCTAAGACTTGGGAACTGAATAATTGCAAATGTGTCAGCTGACAAAGGAGAAAAGAGAGCTACATGGTCAGAGTACATCTTGTATTTCCTTATAGCCTTTTTAGGAACTGGTTCACTTGAAAAAGAAGCTTTACATGCAGTTTTATTGTCCTCTTCTAAGGCCGGTAACAGAGGAGGAACAGCCAAAACATTTGGAATCTTCTTTCTCAATAAGATTGTAAACTGACAATTTGTTTTGCAGGTCCAGATTGCTTCCAGTCAAATACATCTCTAAACTTAGCTAGCATCTGTCAAAAGGCAAACAACTGCTTGGGTTTTTGAACCTGTTCACCTTCTGCAGAATCAGATTGGATGGATTCATTGTTCAATATTGTCTGCATCAGTCCTATCAAAATCTGCAGCAAAAGACTTATCTCTAGAGAAGGTAGCCCCATAGTCACTTAGAATAGGAGCACAGACTCTGAGATTATCTGACTGTAAAACACTGTTAGCTAAGAAAACCACATTAGCCCTATCTTCTTCTTTCGGCTTTTTCCCGGTCCAGGGTCGCCACAGCGGATCATCTGTCCGCTCATGATTGGCAGTGGAGTTTTTCAGTGTCGAGTTGCCAGCCCAGCGCCCAACCTTCCACCGAAGGCACACACACGCACACAAGCACACACTCACACCTAAGGCCAATTTAGAGTGTCCAATCCACCTACTGCATGTCATTGGGATGTGGGAGGAAACCGGAGCACCTGGAGGAAACCCACGCAACCACAGGGAGGACATGCAGACTCCGCACAGAAGGCACCCCAGCCGAGAATCGAACCGGAGAACATCTTGCTGTGAGGTGGCAATGCTAACTGCTGCACCACCATGGCTGCCCACAAAACCACATTAGCCCTATACATGGTAATAACCTGACTGTCTGGAGTGTGATGAAGCATCTGTTTCTTTTTACTGTGAACTACACTAGTGGACAAAGTATCTGGGGACACAGTATTATGTCTGGAAAGGGGTCTTTTACCCTAGACATCTCCTGCATCTAATGGGTTTGGTTCTCCTGTAATCCTTCTATTGGGCCCATTTAATTTCCAAGGGAACATAGGTTCATAGGTAGCTACTAGGCATACAGTCCACCAGATCATAACTGAAAAAGGCTACAACTGTTTAAAAAGTAGAGATAAAAGAAATACAGTGCATGTTACCATTACTTGAATGCAATAGAAGATGTGAGTTTCATATATACAGAATACTACAATGCAGAGGATGGGGAGTGGTATAAAAAGAAGTTATGTACTCACCATAGCGTTCCATGTGAGTTGTTCATCTCACCTTCATTCTTACTGATGGATTCGGAGCTGACAAATCCTCGGCTCCGACTCAGCCAACTAGAAAAGCTCAAGGTCTTCAACCAGCTCGAGGCCAACTCCCTATCCTATGATGCACCTTGATCGTCCCTCAGATCTTGTTTGCTACCAACTGGCTACCTATGACTATTAATATGCCACCCTAAGAACTGGATAAGAGACAATACACCATAAATAAAAGAAGTCTTGGACCTCAAGTAGACTGGATGGGGGTTGGAGGGTGGGGCGTAAGAATGAAGGCAAGATGAACAGCTCACATGGAACTTTATGGTGAGTACATAACTTCTTTATGTGAAGTTGTTCGGCTGAGAGGTTGAGAATCCTGGCTGTGTTTGGAATTGGAGCAGCCAAGCTGTCAGTTTGAGGGAGTGAAGAGAAGGATGAAGAGCCCCAGATGAATGGGTCAGACGATCTGGAACCGGGTCCAGGATCCAATGTTCTTCCAATAGATGAGGCTGAAGGAAGGGAAACCAAATTTGTAGAGGCCAGTAAGGGGCTATTAAGATTATGGCCCTTCTCAGAGTCTTTGCTTTCTGTAATACGTTGGATATTAGTGGGAAAGGAGGAAAGGCATAAAGGAGACCCAGAAGCCAATTGTGCACCAGTGCATCCCTTTGGGCATCCCCCGGTGGGAAAAATCCTTTCTGCTACTTGTTTCTTTAGGGATCACTCGTGAGGCAAAATAATTGCCCTGCTTAGCTTGTCTGCTATCACACTGGATTTCCTCCGGGATGTGCATTGCTATCAGAAGGTGCTGGGTGGAAGTTGTACACTGCCATACTCTCAGGACATCTCGACACAGGGAATAAGATTTGGTTGCTCCTTGTTTGTTTATGTAGCAGACATTATTGTCTGCCTGAATTGCAATTGTTCCCAAAGGGAGAGAGTCTTGAAAGGACTGCAACGCTAGGAGTACCGCTCTCATCTCCAAAACATTGATATGCAGATTAGCCTAGTGCTTCTTCCACATGCCTTGGGCTGTTCTTCCCTGATAATGCCCCTCCCCAACCTATCATGTAAGTATCCGTAGTCACTGTGGCTATAGGAGTGGGTAGAACAAATGGACGGTCTAGAGTTACTTGTTGGGATGTCAGCCACCACTGAAGGCCCTTCTTGCACGTATTTGTTATTATGATTTGGTGTGACACTGGAAGTTCCTGAAAGGACCATTGAGAGAACAGGAGCCACTGAAGTACTTGTATGTGCATCCGACCCAGAGGAATGGCAATGATCACTACCGCCATCGTTCCTAGCAATTTGAGTACCATTGAGACTGGGGCTTTTGTCTTTGGAATCAGGTCTAGGATTTGTTTTTGTAAAGGACAAACTTTCTGGAGGAAGGCTTAAGGTCATTGTGAGTGTATTTAGTTCTGCTCCTATAAAAACAGTCTGTTGAGATGGCGACAAGGCAGATTTTTCTGAATTTATGGTAATCCCCAATAGATTGCAGAGATTTAAAGTTGTGTCCATTGCTTGTATGAGTTGATGCCTGGTGGTGGCAGTGAGGAGCCAGTCGTCTAGGTATGGAAACACCTGGAATCCCAAATGTCTCAGGTGAGCCGTGACTACTGCCATGCATTTGGTGAACACACTGGGGGGTGTAGTAAGACCAAAGGGCACAGTGCAAAATTGATAATGACTGACTCCCAGCCAGAAATGTAGATGATCCCTGGATGGCCTGTCCATTTTTATGTGGTAGTACGCATCCTGGAGATCTATCGAGCATATCCAATTGTCTTTCCCAAGAAAGGGGAGCATTGACTGTAGCATGACCATCCGGAACTTTGTCTTCTTTACCAACTTGTTTAGTCTGCTGAGGTCTAGAATGGGTCTCCAGTATCCTGTTTTTTGTGGAACCTTGAGTAAGTTCCGGATCCTCTCTGGTCTGCTGGGACTGGTTGGATGACTCTTTTTTCCAGCAATCTTTGGACCTCTATAGCTGCTTGTTCCCTGTAACTGGGTGGAACATCTGTTTTTTTTTTCACAAGAGGGGATGGTGTGGCAAAGGAAATTGACTATCCTCTGGATATAATACTTTGTACCCAGCTGTTTTTTGTTATTTTTAGCCAGGTGTCTGGGTACAAACAAAGGCATACCCTGACTGCCTCCAGAGAGGGACAGACAGGCCTCCTCTAAGGAGCACTGATAGGGCTTCCCAAAGAACTGATCTCTGTCACCCTGAGCCTGCAGACCCCCTCTTCCACATGGATGGTATCTTCCATTATTTCAACCTCCTCTGCCTCTAGAGGGGGGTTCACCATGAGTGCCCTGGAAATATTCTTGAGATTTGTGGACCACATCTTTCCACCCCCCCCCCTCCCTTTGGAGTAAGGTCTAATCGGGGTAGAAAAATGTACTCCAATGGCAGACCGGGCCTTTCCATCTTTCTCACTACTGGTAAGTGTTTCCTTTACTTTTGGTCCAAAAAGGGATGAGCCATCAAAAGGGGAGTTAATAAAGGAAGACTTAAAGGGCTCCACAAAGGAACATAGGCATATCCAGGAATGTCTCCTAAGGGCAATTCCTGAACCTGCTGCTTTGCTAGTTCCATCAACTGCATATGACCCAAACGCATGGAAGAGTTCACAATAGAATTAAGAGTAGAGAGCTGGGAAGTTACCTTGTCAGAAATCCCCGCAGCTACTGAACCCTGCAAGGTATCATCTAGTTCCTTCAGGAGATCCCTTTGTAACCTAGTGAAATGTGTGAGACAGTTCAGCGATAAAGGACAAAAGCCACTGAACTAAACATACACTTCCCATATCTGTCCATGATCCTGGAATCTCTATTAGGAGGGTGAACAGACGTAGAAGTTTCTGATAGTTCCTTCTTGGTGGCCGCTGCCACCACCGTGGCATCACTGGGTACTCCTTTAGTTAGAAAGGTTTTGCCTTGAGGGCAAGTTATAAATTTATTAGGCCTCCTGAGGACAGGCTCAGTGGTATCTGGGGACTCCCATGCCCTTTGCGAGAGTAACTCCATCAACTCATCAAAGGGTGGAGACACCCAAGAGGTGGAGGGTTGAGACCCAAAAGCCTTCAGGAGGGCTGACTCATCATCAGTAGGGTTAAGGGATTTCCAGCCACCCCTATGTTTAAGAATTTCTAAGATATCTTCGAATGAGATATCCTCTGAGGGGGACCGTGACCCTTATGACTCATCTACGTCAGTATCCAAAGTGACAGATTCCTTTGGTGAGTCGATGCTTCCTCTTGCAAAATCTCTTCCAGGAACCTCTTCAGTGGGAGCTTCTGGAGAGGTCTTGGAAGAGCATGGCTCACCCAATGGGGCTTCCTGAGGCTCAGGGTCTCTACACTTTAATGGAGCGTGTGTTGCAGAGGTAGACACTGGTGCTTTAAGGGAGGGAGCTGCTGGCACTGACTGTATGGTTGTTGGCATGGACAATATCCTCCTCATGGCCTCAAAGGCCCCTCAGTCCCGACGCGAGGAACCCCCCCCCTGGATCTGAGGATACAAGGGACTCTCCCAAATCCAGAACAGAGGGCTCCAAGCCCAAGGTTGAAGTCAAGCTCACTCGAGCTGAGGCCCTGAGAGGCAAGGTCAGAACTGACAAATCAGTCCGACTATCCTCCCCGGACCTGACCGACGAGCGTCGGCTCCGAGATCCCTCAGTCGGCACAGAAGATATCACGGCAGTTGGGGCCGACAAGGTAGGTGTCAGCCCTGAGGGCTCCACGATCATCAGTTCTGAGCTCTCCAGCTCCAAAACTTTGAGACAGATCGGAGGAGGAACAGAAGATGGTGGGGGAATTTGTGTCGGCTACGAAGTCCCAAGGGTCTGTGCCAATAAAAGTTTTGCAAGCGCCGGTATCTGCAAAAGCCTCTTCACCACATGATCCACATCCAAATCAGAGAGTCTACTTGAGGCCTGAGAAGAATGAGTGGATGAAGCCACCAACTGTAAGATGGGGGATTTCGATATAGGAGATACCGGCTCCAATGTCAGTGACCGGCTCCTAACCAAAACAACAGTCAGCTCCATTGGCTGTGAGCCGATGTTGAAGCTTTGCTTGATGTGGTTTTTGGAGTCAATGGTCTTTTCCTTAGCTCCGAGAAACTAGAAGATGTCCTAGAGTGTTTGTCATGCTTATCCAATGCCTCTTGGAAAGAGGATTTCAAAAGACCTCTATCCATAAGTTTCCTCTTTCTCTCATGCAACACTCTATCACTAAAAGAGTGACATATTATAGCAATAACCCATGGCTGGGTGTAGGTAATGCTGGATTTACCCATGATTGGCTTTGTTTGGTCACGAGGGTGAAGCCCTCGTGATCAAACCATGCCAACCGTGGGTAAATCCAGCATTACCCACACCCAGATGTGGGTTATTGCTATTATACAATGGTGTTCGTCTTGTGTTGTGTTATGTTCGTGTTGCTGTTATTTAGGTTTTTGTTTGCTTTAGTTTGTATTCTTGCACTTTGCCTGAGATAAAATAGTCCACACTTTTAGTTTATGTTATTTATTTTATTTGTCTTTTTATTTAAATACAAGTTGTTATTAATTTTTCAAGAGTTGTCAGGAAATAATTATATAAATAAATGTAATTTTTAAAGCTTTTGGTATGTCTTGCTGTTGCAGTTTATTTTATATTTCTATAATGCCTTTGACTTGATTGTTGTCTATCTTCACATGAAGTTTTTAAACTATATTTACTTATATAATTACCTCCTTACATCTCTTGAAAAATTAAACAACTTGTATTTAAATTAAAAGAAAAATTAAATAAACAATAAATATGAAGTAAAAGTCTGGGACTATTTTATCTCTGAAAAAAGTAAATGCTGTGTTGTCTGTAGTGTTGGTTGATGTTTCTAAATGCAGGGAAGTAGTTTCTATCCATCTATCTGCAACTGCTTTTTTTAATTTTTGCATATGCCGTTGAGTTGTCACTTATACAGTGATAATTGTTTGCAGCCAAGGTTTATATCTCTGGGTCACTGTTTCTGCTGTGGTAGTTCATTCACACTGCAAACGCCACACAGTAAGTCCTTGTAGGTTTTTTATTAACCATCCGTTTTGTGTCACGTAGCGGTAAGGTTTACATTGCTGGTTGGGTATTAGTGTCATGGTAGTTCATTCATAGTTCAAACTTGTGTGCACAGTAACTCCTTGCAATTTTCTGTTATTATATTTCTAATGTGCATTTAGCTTGCAAATACTGTGCATATGTAATTTTTTTGTGTGGTCTATGCCTCATCTATCTGCTTTGTTAATAGTTTTGTTAGAAAATTGTATGTCAGACATTGGAAATTGCAGTTGTCCATGTAATCGAGAGGAAGTGAATCAGGGAGATTTCCCTTTTACAAAAAAAAAAAAGCACTTACAGCTTGAGTTTCCACACTTTTCATATTTTGGACATGTGTGGTTGCCGATGTAATTGGAAATAGTCAAGAAATAAGAAAAACTTGTAGTGTGTGTGCGCAGCATGGAAGCAAGGTCTACTTCAAATGCTTTTTATTAAAGGGGCAATCTTTTCTATCTTGTGATATGAAACAACCACTCTGATACGTTATCAGCCGGATTTTTTCTTCTTAGTTTATTGTGGATTTATAACGAGGACGCTGGTTGGATTGACCAATCAGCATGCACGATTTTTGTGCTTTGCGATGTTCCATTGTATAATGAACAACTTTCTTGTAGGTGCACCTCACCTAAACAATAGACACAGTCAGTATGTCTATCAGTGATGGACATCTTTTGCCCACATCTTGGGCATTTTTTAAGTCCAGACTTGGATTTCTCTTTTTCTTGATGAGATCCTATCAGTAACAAATAGAGAAAAAAACCTTTTATATATTTATATAAGAAACAAAACTCAGAACTTTTAACTGTCTCTAAGCTATGAGTAGAATATATGTATATATATATATATATATATATATATATATATATATATATATATATATATTAACACAGCACACTAACTCCTAATAATGCAAGATTTCTAAACTGTTAATTATCTTAAACAACTAAACAATACAAATTCTAAATATCAAGATACTTGCCCTGTAAAAATAAAGGGCCCTAACTCACACCACACACACACACACACACACACACATTATATATATATATATATATATATATATATATATATATAAGAATTAGGGAGAAACTAAAGGCCTAAAAATGCGGCCACTTATCTAACTAGTTAAACTATCTAAATATCTAACAAGTTAGCAAGAATTCACTAAGAGAAAGGCTTAACTATTATAAAAAGGACACTTATTGTTATACTATCTAATTTAAACTTTCTAACAAGTTTTAAAGACAAAAAAAACAATAACTTTCACTGGCCAGAGCTGGTGAACGTCTGATCAAGTTGCAGCGGCAAACAAGATCTGAGGGAAGATCAAGGTGCATCATGGGATAGGGAGTTAGCCTCGAGCTAGTTGAAGACTTCGAGCTTTTGCAGTTGGGCGATTCAGAACCAAGGACTGGCTCCAAACCCATCAGTAAGAATGAACGTCGAGATAGAACAACTTCACATCAATGGTTAAGGTGCTTACCTCACAAACAAGCAGTATAGGGTTTGATTCTTACCAAGGGAAACTGGTTAAGCTCAAAATGGCCCACAAAGGCAGCTAGCCTAGGACATATCTATGAACCTATAGTAAACATATGTACATATTTACATTGCATGAGTATGAGGATGCGTGAAAGGGTGTTAGTTGTTAAGTGTGCAGTATTAGTGCTAAGATATGGTTAAGATGGGCTGGTGTGTTTTAGCGTGATGAGAGGAGAGACGGGGATAGATTAGTTGTGGGGTAGAGGACTGGGATATTAGTGCAGTCTTTGAGGAATTAAAAGTTGTTAATAAGTGTTGTGTATTAGATGAGTGCAGTATTTGGTTGGGTTATATTATTAGCATGTTACTGAAGCATATGCAGGTGCAGATGTTTTCTCCAACTCTTTTCTTGACATTCATTCAAAACTTTTGAGATAGGAAGGTAAGCTAAGCCTAACAAAATGGTAACTGACTGCTGTAGTTACACATCTTGTGAATTAAACCAAAATGGGAACGTATGAAAGAAAATAAAAATTGTTTCCTAGAATCCAGACTGTGCAGCTGTGTGAAATGCTCGTCATAAGATTTGATGAATGATCTATGGCAGGTATCCACTTTTAGACATCCAGATGGCCTAAAGGCCTTAGCAACTACCTCCTGGGTGACTGAAAGCTATAAATTGCACACTATATTTAGGAATTGTGGCCATATTTTTCTGTGGCTCTTAACTATTAGTGAGGTATTTCATGTGCAGCATGAGAGAAGTAACCTTTGAATTCCTTCCCTCCCAACTCAACAACAGGACAACGTAACAAAAAGAGAAAAACAAGAACAATGCCAAAAATAGGATGGTGTGAAGGAGCTATTATCAAAAAGGTGGGAATGAAGATACTTCCTTTATTCTTATAGTTTTTATTACTCATAACCAGTGGATGACAAATTATACACCTAGAAAAGGCTGAAGGAACACAGGAATGGAGAAATGAGAATCTGCCAATAGGGATGACTGCAGTTAGGGATACAGACAATAGGCAAGAGGGGCCTGGAATTTATTGGATAAAACTGGTAAAAGGACCAAGGTATTAGGAGCAAATAATTAGAGAGGGAAAGGTAATAGGATGGGAAGAAGCCAAGAATTTATTTGGACTGCAGGATAGAGATTTCCTTCCCTACTGAGGACTGATATCAGAGTATAAGCAAAGAGACAGAAATAGGGGGATCCTAAGTGAAACACTAGCACTGCTAGAGTTTTTAGTAGAATCTAGAACCGAAGCTGCTATTGAAAAAGGAATAAGTTGAGAATACAAAATGCAAAATATAAAATGTTGCATGATAACTATAAGAATCAATAAGAGGAGGTTAGTAAGGATTGGAAAGAGAGACTGGAAAAGCAATTCACAAAGAAACAATTTAGGGATATACATATGTCTCCCAAATATGCAACAAAGTCTAGAAGGCTTAGGATCTTTGCTTGGAAGTGTTTACATAGGTATTTTTATATCCCAAGTATACTCAAATAATTTTTCCTCAGGCAGACAGCAAATGCTATAGGTGTGATGGAGAAGAAAGAGGTAACTGGGAACATACTTTCTAGGAGTGCAATGAGCTGGCAGACTAGATTCCCTGAAGACTGCTCTGTCAGAAAGACTGGGTGAGCAAACCGGTGTAACTTTTTTTTTTCTGAGCGTGATACAGAATAGGAATTGCCTAGACAGAGTAAGGCCTTGCTGAGTCTAATTATGGTGGCTGCCAAAAAGCAATTACTAGAAAGTGGATGGAAACCAAAGTCTAAACTGACTTTTACTAGAAGTAGTGAATATAGTAACAGATAAAACAACCAGAATTGTGATTTTTAGAAAAGAGTGGGAGAAAATTACATAGGAAAAAATATGAATTGTGGGAACAATACATGCAGAGGAGGAACGAGGTTTAAAAGAATGCAGATTTGAATGAGCTATGTAATGTTTGACTGAGATTCAACCCTCAGTGGGTGTGCTCCAATCTTAACAGAATCTAGTACAAATTGCTATCTACTTAGAAACAGTATAGGTATGCCTAACTTGCTGGAGACAAAGACAGCTAATATGATTTCCTGTTGTCTTAGGCCCTGGAAATATATGACCAGCACTGTCTTTGATACTCTATGTAATACAGAATCCTTTCATGAGAATTCGTAGGATAATGTAAAGTGATGGCAACTAAAACTTCTAATTCAAAACAATGTTCTTCGTGACATTTTAGCATAAATGATAACTTTATGAAAGAAAGTATGCAGATTTGTGAAGAAATTACGGCCTCTAAATCCAATACCCTCCTACTTGAAATAACAGCAAGCAATAAGTCTCTTTTTCCAAGTTAGACATTTCAATAGAAAGACAGTCTAAAGGAAGGCTTCTTCAGTTTTTTTAGCACAAATTTCAAATCCCAAGGCAGAAATAAAATGGTTTTAGAAAGTTTAATGTGTAATTCTCCTCTCAAGAATAATTCATCAGGAGAAAATAAAACAAGTAAAGGTTTTCAAGGAAGACAGCTGACAAAGATGAACTGTATCTTTTCTTGGAGAGACAAGTTAGTCCAAGATTGAGCAAACAGAACATTAATCTAGGATTTTATGCAACTCTGCCTTCATGTGAACCTTTTCTATTTAGACAGGTATGACTTCATCATGGTATACATCTTCTTGCTTCATGAAAAATCCTAACATCAGTTAGGAAATAATAAAAGGAGTAAGAGATATCTCTACTGTTGAAATAGCCAATCCTGCCTAAAAGGGAACTGCAAAAATGTGACTTACTTTCTGAAAGGCAGGAACATATCAACAATACTAAGCAAGCAATCACAGGAATTGTAGGATTTCTAACTGTGTATACCTTTAAATAGACACACTTAAAAGTTCTTACCACCCTTTTTAAGCATTTACTAGCGCTCACCTACCACTTCAATCAGGGCCATATATAATAACCTTGCTGAAAAGTTGTCTCTACTCATCCAGTCATCAAAACTAGCATTAAAGGTGGCCACTGTAGTACTTTGTTTGACCTGTAGTGACAAGGTATTTCATAGGTTGGGAGTAAGTTATGTTAGAAATTTATCCATCCAGTGGATCTTGTTTATTTGGTGGTGTAGATTTAGGTCCATGGTATGGGTTTTTAGAGCCACCAGTTTAAGGAAGAAATGGGTGGTCAAATAGGATTGTGCAGCACCTAGGGGAAAGAGGATGTCATGAATTTGTGCATGTGCACTGAGTATCTTAACAGACTGCCCCTGTCCACAAAGTGAGACACAGGTCACCACCAAGCAGTTGATAGACTACTATGTATAAGGAAAGTTGTGCTAATTTGTTGGGATAGTTGACGGATTTAAAGCCTTTACTTTTCTTTGTTAGAAATCTTTGGGGGCCTTTCCAGCTACGTGATGTGCGGAGATTTGCAAATACCAAAGAAGGCACTGTATTTGTTGATGGGTCAGAGAAGGAAAAAGTAGAGTATAAGGATGACTTATTTGGTTCATTAGTTCATAGACAATTACTACGCAAATGGCTTAAAGGTCCTAACATGCCTAGCCAATATAACCCGATTTTACCTAGTATATGGTCCATAGGTGCAAGAGGATGGCATGGATTTGTGCCTATGCATTGACTATCTTACAGATTGCCCCTGTCTGTAAGCGGCATGGGCACTACCCCAGGTGTCAATTTGCTATTCCCTATCCTTTAATCTAAACTGCATTTGAAGGGGGTCAGGGAAGGGCTCTGCTTAATGTGAATAGGAAGCCTGTTCCAAAGAAGGAGCAATTTCTGAGACACATATCTGTCTCTCCAGCATGTTTTGTTTGAGTAGCTGACTAAGTATAGATCCTTAAATCAGGTGACCCTCGTGGTGTTTGACTTGTGGATATGTAGCAGATAAATCAGGGCTGGATTTGTGAGCGCCATGTAGGTCAGGCATAAGTCACCCCTTAATAGTCGGTAGGAGACAGAGTAAAGAGATAGGGCTTTTAGTCTATTTGCATAGTTCATGTTGTTTACAGCCTGTATTTTCTTTGTGAGGAATCTCTGAGATTGCTCCAGCTGCTGAAAGTGCCTAGTCAAGTACTTGCCAATTGGTGCATTGTACTCGATTATTGGTCAAATGAGGGCTATAATTTCCTTGGCTCTGGATGTCATACCTTTACTTATGCCACATAAAAGGACTTCCTTACCACTGTGGACACATGGTGGTCAAAGTTCAGGCCACTTTCTTTCTGTGTACCTAGATCTCTCACCTCTGAGTCTACTCTTAGGGGTGTGCAAGTGATGTTGCAATTTGCAGGGGTATTTAACTTCCCAAAGGATGCAATAATGCATTTGTTTGCATTTAGTTTTAGACCATGGTTCTGACACCAATCCTTTGTCTGATCTAGACCCTCCTGAAGAATATCTACATTTAATGACTGCCCTCAGATTGCAGTTGTTGGCAAACTTTGTCATCCAGAAGCTTTTCAAATCTTGAAGGTAAGTAGTCAGTGACTCAATAGGTAACACTGCTGCCTTAGGTGATGGAAGATTATAAGATGGAGGGGGGGGGGGGGGATGTTCCAACCCCAAAAGACTGGATTCATTTTGTATGCTTCATATGGTGTAGGGTTTGTTTCTCACAGCCTTCATTTGCCTATTGTGTGACCCTGAACTGGACACTTAACCAGACAGTACTTTGGGCAACTGTGAAACTAGGTTAGGCTCCTCATTGTTGAGCTAGACTAGGTGTTCTGTTAACTCCCAGTCTGTGGCTGAAATAGACCTTCTTTGGATCATACCTCTCAACTGTCTAGATTTTTGCCAAATGTCCAGATTTTTGCGTTACATTTGTAATCTGTTCCTCAGAATAAGTGGTTTTCTGGCAAATCACTGTGGACTGAAGTCACTAATTAATGACATAAATTTGAATTTAAGACTTCCTAACCCTCACAAAAATCCATGCTAACATAAATCCTATTATTCTACGTTCCTATTTTGAGGCTTATGTCCCCGCATTATTTTAGGCTTTGTCCAGATTTTTTGTACTAAGAGGTTGACAGGTATGCTTTGGGTCAGTCAGCTACCCCCAATTATATAACAAATAAATAAATAAACATAAATAAATAAACATCAGGGACCACATTTCTTACACTGGAACATGCATAAGATATTGATGGCAGACAGAGTGTAGGCCCAGATGAACATCTTCTTGTTAAAGTTTGCCGTTGCCAACACTCAAACCAAAATATGTTCTCACTGCATGAACTCCTGCAAAATCAGTAGTGAATATCTGTTCTTATGGTAATTATCTCTCATAACTGTACTTCATTAATAGTTTCCATACGTAAATAAGCTAATGTGTCAGAGATAATTATAAGGCCTACTATATGAATGTTTCAGTGTTAGGGTGCACCTTTGTATCAAAAGAAGACATTACAGTTTCCCATATGTATCACCTATGTATCTTCACTTACTATAATTCATATGTTACTGGAACCACATTCATAGGTTCATAGTTGGTACTAGGCTAT
The DNA here is from genome assembly GCF_019279795.1 of Protopterus annectens. Classification (NCBI taxonomy): domain Eukaryota; kingdom Metazoa; phylum Chordata; order Ceratodontiformes; family Protopteridae; genus Protopterus; species Protopterus annectens. Next base: position 1,230,609,418 of record NC_056743.1, on the reverse strand, counting down.
CAGCCCTAGGGCCTATACAAGCCTAGCCATAACAATTCCCTGGATATTTCTTCCCACAACATTTACTTCCCTGTACCCCCGTCTAGCAGGGCAACTGACGTGATTCCCGGGGTGAATTTCCTATCTCCCATCTAATCATCAAGGTTCCTTTTGAAGAGGGCCAAGGAGGCGCTCTGATTGACATGTATGAGCAGTCTATACCAGTGTATTGGGAGTCTCTGGGTCAGGAACCTATCCCTCTAGCATGTTTTGTTCATTGTGATGACAAGGTTTAGATCTCTGGAGTGTGTGTCTCTGAGGGATTGGGATTTCTTTAAGTGGAGCTTGTCCAACAGCTCAGGGTTTGACATGGCCTTGTATGTTAAGCAGAGATCGCTTCTGAGTAGACGATATGCCACAGAGCATAGCTGGAGTTTTTTTTAGACGGTCAGCATAGGGCATCTTCTTTAGGCCTGTGATTCTTTTAGTGAGGTGTTTCTGCGGCCTTTCCAGTTGTTGCAGATGTCTTGTGAGGTACATACCAAATGAGGTGCTGTACTCTACAATGGGTCTAATGAGGGATGAGTACAGTGGGACAATGACCTCCTTTTTTCTGGATGAAAAACCCTTAGTGATGAGGTGTGCCACATAGAAGTATTTTCTGACTGTTGTGGCGATGTGGTTATCGAAGGTGAGACCACTGTCCACCTGTGTCCCTAAGTCTCTCATCACACTTTCGGTGTTTAGTGTACTGCCACCTATGTGGTAATTCATAGGTACATGTTTTTTCCCAAAGGGGATAACAATACATTTCGTGGCATTAAGCTTCAGCCCATGGCTCTGGCACCAAGCATCTGTTTCTGTAAGGCCCTTTTGTAGAATATCCACATAATTTGGGGATTCAATAATGGCTCCTAGTTTGCAGTTATCTGTGAACTTTGTCAGCCAGAGTCCCTTAGTGTTGGCCTGTATTTCAGAGAAGTATTTGCTAAACAAGAACGGTCCCAGGACTGAACACTGAGGTACTCCACCTGTCACTTGTCTGGAGCTGGATTTGGAGTCAGCTACTTTTACAGTCTGAGTTCTGTCAGTAAGCCAGTTGGCAACCTATCGAATGATGTAGGGATTTATGCCCAGCTTAGTAAGTTTATCTATGATTCCAGAGTGGGGGATGGTGTTGAAGGCCTTGGTGAGGTCCAGATAGGCTGTGTGGACCACCTTACCCTCATCCACAGCTCTGGAGACTGATTCAAAGAGGTCAATCAGGTTCAAAAGACAAGATTGGCCCTTCACGAACCCAAACTGGGTGGGGTTCAGTGTTTGAAGATTGCCAATGTCTTTGTTTATAAGTTCCATGATAATGCGTTCCATGCCCTTGCAGAACTTGGAATGATGTGTGGAGGAAGTGCCAGTTAAAATATCTGCAATTAAGCATGGCAGAAAGCATCACACCATCAAATTCTATGTGGAAATAAGAGAAAAAAGTGATTTAATTGTCTCAGATTTTAAACAAATTAAAAAAAGCTATGACAAATACTTTAGACTGTATATACTCTAGATTCAGAAGTGAGATGACTGAGACCATTACATTTGTTTAAGTGCATTAACAAGATGAAATGAGAAATGATATAGCCTGAATGCCAGCTCAGTCACCTATCTCTGAGTAGAAATTAACTTGTGACAGGTTCAGAAAGAATGGCTGACAGTATCTCTTTACCATAGTGGGATTCAAACTGACAGTGATAAAAGGAATTAAGTTAGTAAAATTTCAAAGGAGCAAAACAAAGGGAGGATCAAACATTGACAGAAGGACAAGTTTTAGACAGCGGTGGTGGGAAATTGGGCCAGGCTGGAAGAACCATGATAATTTATGTTATTTGTATTTCTGTTGTCTTAAATCACCAGCCACTAGTTGTGCCCCACAATTCTGACGCACTTTTCCTGTGGAAGCTCTTGTCTCTTTCTTCTTCTTTCTCAGTTTTTATTGGTTCCTTGGCTTCTAAAAATCTGAAAATGTCTTCATTTTGTTTCTTCTGTTTGCTTTCTAATTTGCATTTCACACATATTAACTGGATTCTAAAACAATTATCATAAGGTATACCCAGTATCTTTGAATTACAGCTTAGCCTGTACTGTGCATTTACTGTCAACATTTTATCAGTTTTATTCTTTGTTTTTCTGCATGTGATTTGCTAACCAACTACATGCCCTAGCAAGGACCTCCCTGTAAATGAGTATTACTCACTAGTGAAGTAAGTACATACAAAAGTGGTATGAGTAAGTAGAAATGGCTGTCACTAACCCTTAGTTAAATAAAAGACTATGAATCGGGTTAGTACCAACAGGTTTTGACTCCCACAACTTCTGTTTGTGTATTAGCAATGTACTTGTACTTAGACTTTGTATGTTATAACTTTGCTTTTTCCTAATTATGCATTTCTTTCTACGCTTATTCTGTACTTTAAATTATATGTGAACTGCTGTTCACTGAGCCTAGGTCATGGCTGAAAAGGATAATAGACCAGCCCATCCACTTGGCGAGCAAGCAGTGAATAAACAAATGCATTGTGAGAGTTTGGCCTTATGTTTCCAGTGCTATCAAGCCCCACGAAAAAAATACATATATGCATATTAAACTTTGCACGTTTACCTGAAAAAAGGAGGCAAGGCAATGAAAAAGAACATGAAGTAAAAAAAAAAAAAAAAAGATATAGGCCAACAGGCTAAGAAACTGCCTCTGCAATCAAGAAACTGATTGCTTATATTTGAACTGACTTTAATTTCCTTTCAGTCCGTGGGGACTGTAAACAAACCTTCTCAATGTCACTATCACCTGCATGATGGGTCTGTACTAGACTCTCTAATCACAGACTTCATTCCAAAAAGCCATCAGGATTAATTAATGCAACTGTGGGTCACGGCTCATGGTTAAGAGTTCATGGGTTCAGGAAGGGGGATGGGACAAGGTTTAAAATGCACCTTTTGTTTCTATAGGTGGCTTCTCTGCTGTAGCAGTGCCTGAGCATTAAGAATCATCAAAAAGTTTGAAGAATTTTTAATGCCTGCATTTTAGTCCTTTCCTTCCTTCCTGTCTGTTCCATATGATTCACCCCTCCCCAGCCAGTCCTGTGACATAACTGGGGCTTGATTGTCTACTCCTGTGAATTATCCGTTGCCCAGGTTAAAGGGTAATTCTCCTCTCTCAAATATAAGTCCACTGTATGTTTCTAATCAATGGAAACAATGTGTGGCATGGCTACCCCAGTGCAGAAGAGTTTACTTTCTACTTTCACAGCTTTAGTTGGCACACTTGACATGTTGTCGTATCTAAAATTCTACCTGTGTATACCTTGTCTGCAAAAGTAGTCAACCACTACACTCCCTTCCAAGTAGCCTAATTCCAGAAACATTCCTTAAAGCACTGTACTGTAGGCACCCTTAGTGCTGAGCTTTTAAGATTGCTAACAAAAACAAGCACATTTTTCATTATTCTAAGACTATATGTTTTATCTCACAGCCATTGATATACACAATGTTTTTGCTAATGTCTACAAAAAATAAATCAGCTGCCTCTTCTTTGTAAGTCTGTGAAATATACTGTCTGCAAGGGCCTCTTGCAGAGTATTTCATAAGTGAGAAGTAGTATGACTATGAATTTGATATTCACACTTAACGAGTTTATGGCTCAGTGGACTGACCAGCATGTTTTGGAAATGGGTTCACTTCTCAGTAGCTTACATTCTTTCTAAGTGCAGTTGTAATTTAAACTGTTTAGTGCAGGCTAACACCACAGCACAAAAAAATTTCAGTGTTTACATCATTTTTCTGTTTTTCAAAGCATTTTTTAATGATTCTCCCTTTAGCTTTTGACTCGCTTGTATCACAATATTAGATAAATTGATAATGTGAAGAAGGAGTAAGTGATTGTGACCGATATATGAAGCAAAAGGTCCTGTGGGTAGGATAAACACTCTACAAGTACCCCAGTGATGGGATGGAAGCAGAACAGAGTGCTGAAATGAACAACACTACCAGAATCACTAGGTATGACCATATTAGTAGCAAAACTGGAAAGTCAGAGGTAACATTTCTCAAATGTAATTTGTTTCTAAAATCCCATAAAATTATGTCTCTCTTGGTTAGGGCATCTTGTGTGTGTGTGTGGGTTTGCTATCATTATGTCGACGTGCATTTGCACGGCTATGAAGTATTCGAACATCAGATGTTCGAATACTTCATATTATGGCAGGTGACATGAGCGAAGGTTTGCATTGCGAATGCACTGTGCATTCGCAATTCTAACTTTCGGTCATGGGAGGGGATCGCGGTACAGTGCAGTTAGGGAAATGCATCCCTTTCCTCACTGTAGTGCAATCTCGGAGTTGGAATATTAAGTTAGGGGTGTGGGGGCACAGCCCCTCATTAGGGGTGCAGGGCAGCCCCTGCATAACTGTGTGTTGGGTTAGGAAGGTAGGTGATTATGGGAAGGGTGGGTGCTGTGTATCGCCGTAAATGTCGCAGTTTACATTTTCGACAATACACCCTTGTTTTCGAGTTTACTATTATTCGAAAATGTTAATTTTCGATGCATAAATTCAAAAATAAAGACATTATTTATTTTTACTTTCGAATTTATGATAGTAAACCGTGTGTGTGTGTGTGTGTGTGTGTGTGTGTGTCTGTGTTTAGTATTCTAAACTGGGAATTTTCAACTTCTCTATATTTGAGAAATCCTCATTAGACAAGTTATGTTCTGATGAATTGTGCTTCTGCATTCTCTAGCACATTGAAGCTGTCTGGGAGGATAGGGAGATGTGAAGAGGTACTACGTCACACAACAGGTGGCAGATGATAAGAAAAGACTGTCAACATACATGATCCCTAATTTCAGTTTGAATGGAAGAAGATTAAATGCAGTGACTGCTGCTGCTATATCTTTGAATAGTACTCTATTGTAAGACTATAGTGAATGTACTGTGTGAACACATTTACTTTAGAATACCAAACATAATTTTCTTGCATAGCTATCAATACAGCCTCCTTAAAGAGCTGTATTTAGAGTCTTTATAACAATACAATACCATTTCTGTATCGATAGCTGCACTGTCTGCTTTTGTTTATGGGATTTTAGCTGAATGGTTTGTTGCCTTCACTGTAACTTTTGCTTGGCCTATTTACTTAATCTGGATCATTTGCATAATTATTTAAGGAGATTTTTGTCACAAGAACTCTCCTGAAATGAATTACAGCTACCTGGATGAAAACAAAAACAAAAAAGAGAATCCACTCAGCCTTGCCAAAGTCCTGCGAATCCAAAGTAGGCAAAACAAGAAAAAAGAAAGCAGGACACTGCTGCTGCTCAATGAAGCTTTTAATAAAAAACTTAAAAACAAGTTGGCAGGATAATCCAAGGTAATCAAAATGCAGAACAAGTAAAAAAGGTTAGCGCTTTCGGGTTACACCCTTCATCAGACATCAAACACTGCATACACAATCTTTTTAAAATAATACTCAACCAATGAAAACCTTGTAAATCAATGAAACACACGCCTTCTCAGGAGTGTGGGTTTTAAAGGAATAATGTCATTTAGACCAGGGGGTAAGTGTGCCATTAAATCTATAATCCATTTGGTTTCATCTAAAGCGGTCTGCAATCTAACATCCCCCCCCCCCCCGTCTATTCAATCTAATATTGACTGACTCTAAACAAAAAACTATGTGTTGGGTGTATGCATATGTGCCTATATAAGGCATTGCTGTCATCCCTATTCCTTATACTACCTAGATGCTGTAGGATTCTTACCTTAAACATGTTTGTGGTCATACCCACATAAAAACTGGGACATTTTGTGCATTCGGCCAAATAAACCACATTTGGAGTCCTACCTGGATGACTAGGTCAATGAAATATAAATAAAAAGGAAACGATGCCAGCAACTTGTTGGAGCTTGCAAAGATTAAAAAGCAGGGATCATCATGGCATATTAAGAATGTAGTCACGTAGTACTACTGTTCATTCATTCATGTGCAGTCTCTGGACTAGGCAGTGTATGCTTTGATGTTCAATCTCACTTTTATGACTTGTATGGGAACTTGACACCTGTCATTTTATTCTGAGACAAGGGTTAACTATTTATCTAAAAATGTTCAGGTCATATCCATCCATATATAGAATACTTGCCATATTTCTAACATTTAGAAATCTTTGCAGTCTAGTTTCTAATTAACTGGAGAATTTTGTATAAGACGGATGAAGTATATACATATACACATGCCTAGTTTGTTCAAGATATGGAGTGTTATAAATTGTAAATCTGTTAGATACTAAAGAACAAGGCTTGATTCCCAAATGCTCCATTTGCATGCTCTAAATGTAAGCAAGTGACTTAAGCAAACCAAAGAAAGAAAGAAAGAAAGAAAATGGTCCCTGTGTTAACCTTCTATGCAGCAGTCTCCCTCACCATATTCTTGTTGACTGTTCTGGGTTATCAGTATGCCCCAAAAGCAAGTAAGAGAATCTGCCAGTGAAGCACCAATGAATGCCATTCATCATATCCTTCAGCAGCAGTGGTTTCTGACTACCTGAGGTAGTGCCCTTACTAACATAAATAGCTCTTTCATAATCACCACCAATATCCAGTTTGTATACCTGTCTATCTAATTCAGAGTTGTAATGTGCCACAGCCTATCCCAAACTACATCAGACAAAAGTAGAAGCCAGCCTGATATGAGGCTGTTGTAAAACAAACCTTCTTCTTCTTCTTTTGGCTGCTCCCGTTTGGGGTCGCCACAGCAGATCAGCTGTTTCCATTTCTTCCTGTCCTCTGCATGTTGCTCTGTCACACCAACCACCTGCACGTCCTCACTCACCACATCCATAAACCTTATCTTAGGCCTCCCTCTCTTCCTGTTACCTGGCAGCTTCATCCTTAGCATCGTTTTCCCCAATATACTCTGCATCCCTCCTCAGCACATGTCCAAACCAGTGTAATCTTGCCTCCCTGGCTTTGTCTCCAAACCTTCCAACCTTGGCCGACCCTCTAATATACTTATTCCTAATCCTGTCCATCCTTGTCACACCCAGTGCAAATCTTAACATCTTCAACTCTGCCACGTCAAGCTCTGACTCCTGCCTTTTTGTCAGTGTCACTGTCTCCAACCCATGTAACATAGCTGGTCTCACTACCCTCTTGTAGACCTTCCCTTTCACTCTTACTGGTACTCGTCTGTCACAAATCACTCCTGACACTCTTCTCCACCCACTCCATCCTGCCTGTACTCTCTTCTTCACCTCTCTTCCACACTTACCATTACTCTGAACTGCTGATCCCAAGTACTTAAACTCATCCATGTTCACCACGTCTACTCCCTGCATCCTCACCATTCCTCTATCCTCCCTCTCATTCACACACATCTATTCTGTCTTAGTCCTGCTGACCTTCATTCCTCTTCTCTCTAGAGCATATCTCCACCTCTCCAGGGTCTCCTCCACCTATTCTCTACTCTCACTACAAATCACAATGTCATCTGCAAACATCATAGTCCACGGGCACTCCTGTCTGAGCTCGTCTGTCAACATGTCCATCACCATTGCAAATAAGAAAGGGCTCAGAGCTGATCCTTGATGTAATCCCATCTCCACCTTAAATGCATCTGTCACTCCCATCGCAGACCTCACCGCTATCACACTACCCTCGTACATATCCTGTACCACTCTTACATACTTCTCAGACACTCCCGACTTCCTCATACAATACCACAACTCCTCTCTAGGCACCCTGTCATATGCTTTCTCTAAATCCACAAAGACACAATGCACCTCCTTCTGACCTTCTCTCTACTTCTCCATCAGCACTCTCAGAGCAAACATCGCATCTGTAGTGCTCTTTCCTGGCATGAAACCATACTGCTGATCACTAATCATCACCTCCCTTCTTAACCTAGCTTCCACTACTCTTTCCCATAACTTCATGCTGTGACTGATCAGTTTAATCCCTCTGTAGTAACTACAGCTCTGCACATCACCCTTATTCTTAAAGTCTTATTCTTGTTGTAAAACAAACCACATATACTTATGCATACATCTACAGTCAAACCAGGATCGCACCCACAGATACATCTTTAGAATGCAGATGGAAACCACAGATACCAGAAAAAAACCTATGTAAACTCAGAAAGAACTTGCATATTCCACAGAGAAAGTACCCTAGCCAAGAAATGAACTGAGGAATGAAACACAGTGAGGCAGCAATGCTAACCACTGCTTCATAATACCTTTTTTATTCTGCCTCTATCAATTACTTCCATTCTGACACATTAGTGTATTCTGGCTATGTGTGTTACAAAGTGGCACCATAGATCACTTTATATTTTTATATTACGAAATCCAAGAAAAACGAAGAAAAAAATAATCTGAAGGGTTTGAAGGTTTGTATTTGTTGTCAAACAGATAGGCATTTACCTCTCAAATGTTCTGTATGTACAAATACGTATCTCATAATCACGTAAGAAAAAAAAGAATAATAAATAACTCTCTGATGACAAATTCACCACCGTAACAGGTACAAGCATGCAAAATCTGAGGGTAATGCTACTTAATGCTATAAGTCTAAACTTCAAAATGCACTCACTCGAGGCACGCCTTAAAATGGAGAACATTGACATCTGTGCAGTGTCAGAGACCTGGTTCAAGGCACAAGAGAGCACCCCTGCATTACCAGGCTATAATTCATACCACAACTTTCGGCCACCTAACCTGGACCAAAACACTAAAGGCGGAGGCATGTCCATATTCATTAAGGATATCCACACCTCCAGGCTAGTTGCTCAGTATAATGCATCCAAGATTATCCAAGTGCAACTAACTCTGGCTAAGACAGCAATCCAAATTGTAGCTTGCTACAGATCCCCCACCATGCCCCAGGATTCCCACTCCTCATTTCTTGATACACTGGAAAATATTAGGGTACAGCCCAACACCCTAATAATGGGCGATTTCAACTACCCCACCATAAACTGGGAAAACTACTCATGTACCAAGTCTTTTGCTCAACGTTTTCTGGAATTCATAAATTCCAATGCCTTGGATCAACTTATCCCCACCCCCACCAGGGGCAGCAATATTCTAGACCTGGTCATTACCAACATGGGTGACTGGTGTTCCACACCAAAGGTCAATTCCTCGTTGGTCAGATCTGACCACAAGCTAATCACCATAGACATCCACATCTTGCCCCCACCCCGCATTAGGAAACTACCATAAAATATTTCTCCAAAGCCAACTTCACGCTTCTTAAGACAGAAGTGGCAAACTTCACGACACCCATGCAGATGGACAATAGAGGTACGACTGCTGAATCCTACACAATTGCACTTAATAAGCACTTACACGAGTACCTGGATCGTGCTATCCCTAACAGAACCAAGATGCTATCCTCCAAAAAAATGAAGCAAATCTGGTGGTCCCCTGCCATAAACAAACTCTACAACAGAAGAAAGAAACTGTTGCAAAAAAGAGTAAAATCCAATGATTAGTGGAACTCCCTGGT
>NC_056743.1:1230424891-1230594891 GCF_019279795.1 Protopterus annectens | reverse complement strand
CCCAGAGCTGTGGATGAAGGCAAAGTGGTTCATACAGCCTACCTTGATATGGCCAAGGCCTTTGATACCATTCCCTACTCAAGAATCATAGAAAAACTAACTAAGCTAGGCTTCAACCCCTGTATCACTAGGTGGGTTGCAAACTGGCTCACAGATAGAGCCCACAGTTTGAAAGTAGCTGACTCCAAATCAGACTGTGGACTAGTCACGAGTGGAGTCCGACAAGGTTCAGTCCTGGGTCCTCTCCTGTTTGGTATCTACTTCTCCAGGCCAACAAGAAGGGACTCTGGCTGACAAAGTTCGCAGACGATGGCAAGCTGGAAGCTATTATTAACTCGAAGGACAAAAAAATGGAAAGTCCTTGCAGTGAGTTCAAGCAATTTATTATTAAGCGCTTCTCATCTGCAGAATCTGCAAACTTCTTCAGATAAAAGGCAAATGTGAAAAAACGTATACATTCACAAGTTTTAAAAGTTTTAAACTCAGTCACATGATTATAAAAACCAAGCAACACATTCCAAGTGTAACCTAGGGAATGTATATGTTTTTTCACATTTGCTTTTTATCTGAAGAAGTTTGCAGATTCTGCAAATGCAAAAGCGCTTAATAATAAATTGCTTTAACTCACTGCAAGGACTTTCCATTTTTTTGTCCTTTTAGTTCATTTTGTGATATTTTTTATCCAGCTATTATTAACTCCTCAAGTGATGTTAACATCCTACAGAAAGGCCTCAATGAGACCAATTACTGGTGTCAGAACCATGAGCCTTAAGCTCAATGCCAAAATATGTGTCGTCATCCCCCTTGGGAAAAACCCATTTCCCTTGAATTACCACATTGATGGTAGTCCACTGAACACAGAAGACGTTATAAGAGATCTGGAAACACAGGTTGACAGCAATCTCTCTTTTGACCACCACGTTGCCACTGTGGTCAGAAAGTCTTTCTATGTGGCACATCCCATTACTAAGGGTTTTGCATCCAGGAAGAAAGAGGTCATTGTCTCCCTCTACTCTTCCCTCATTAGGCCAGTCACTGAGTACAATGCCCCATTTGGCATGTACCTCACTAGACACCTGCAACAACTGGAGAGGCCACAAAAGTACCTCACAAAGAGGATCCTAGGCCTTAAACACTTGTCCTATATGGGCAGACTCAAAAAACTCCAACTATTCTCTGTCTCATATTGCCTACTTAGAGGCGATCTCTGCTTGACTTACAAAGCCATGTCTGACCCAACTCTGTTAGAAATGCTACATCTAAAGAAATCCCAACCCCTCTGCATCATATGCTCCAGAGACCTCAACCTCATTACCGCAATCAACAGAACATGCTGGAGGGACATGTTCATAACCCAGAGACTGCCCATGCTATGGTACAGACTTCCCATACATGTCAAGCAGAGAACCTCACTGGCTCTCTTCAAGAGAAATATTGATGAGTGGATGGGAAATAGAAAATTCACCCTGCAGATCACTCTAGTGGCTCCACTCAACAGAGGCTCTAGGAACTAAGGTCGGGTGGCATGATGCCAATGTAATCCTATGGGCTCCGCTTGAAAAGGTTCCAGGGCCATTAGCCTAGTACACACCTATGAACCTGTATATATATATATATATATATATATATATATATACACACACACACACACACACACACACACACACACATATATATATGTGTATGTGTATATGTATATATGTGTGTGTGTGTGTGTGTGTGTGTATATGTATATATATATATATATATATATATATATATATATATATATATATATATATATCTATATATATATATATATATATATATATATATATATATATATATATACGTGTGTGTGTGTGTGTGTGTGTGTACGTATGTATTAGAGGGTAACCTTGCACTGAAATCATCTGAAAAGGGGTCTCCTCAAAAGAAGAGAGTACAGTAGCCCTTTTGGGATTCAGAGTTGGTTTGATTATCTGCAATGTTACAAACAGATGTCATGTTTCAACTTTTTTCTTTGCTTCCATGCCTAGCTAAAAAAAAAAAAAGAGAGCGAGAGAGAGAGAATCATGTTTGAAAAAAATAGCCCAGTCAGTCATTTTTAAATAACTTTGGAAAGCATTATCTTTTTTTCATGGAAGACAGAAGTGGTGACAGGAAATCACAAAAGAAGTCACAGTTAATTCTAAACTAAAAATAAATAAATAAATAAATAAAAATAAAATCTTGTGTTTAGGCAGTGACTTCAACACTTTATACATAATTTAAATAAAGATTTCACTAGCAAATTCCCACCTTATCTCCACCCTACTTTATGCCTCTCCAATATATACCCACCTAAGTCAATGCGATCTAAACAAGCTAGAGACCTGCTACAACAAAATCGCCAAATTCACCACAGGGGCATCCTACCGTAGTCACCACTGTCTCTGACTTGCTGAACTGGGCTGGTTTGAACTCCCTCACCTCATTCAATGGTATCAACTCCCACTCGCCCACAAACTAGTAAACCATCCACTAAATGTCCCATCCCTCCAGAATCTACTCCCAACCCTATCGCACCACCAGACCACTAAGATCCAACAACAAGAATCACTTGCAGATCACTAAAGCCAATAACTCTGCTGGTGAAACACTATTTTCTTGCACCATAGCCAAATTATGGAACTCCCTCCCACCCACAATTACCTCCGTACCATCATGCATGCACCCACTTCAAAACTTTACTAAAAGCGCACCTAAAAACATGCTGGCTATGCCCTTGCAACTCTCTCTCTAATATCACCCACCCCATCCAACCACTACCTTTCTTTCCACCCCACTAACTGCCTTGATTATAGCAAGCTCAGATACTCATAAGCCTAGTACTTATTATACAGCAGGAACTTCTTATTGTAACATTTGTTAATATCTGTTATGTACTTCGCAGATAAAGATTCTAGATGTCTACTGATGTACTATGTTCTTCATCTGTAAATATGTTTGTAAGTAATTGCTATGTTAATCAAACTGTTAATCGCTATGTAATCCAATGTAACTACTGTCTGTTTATTTTAACTGTGAAGCTTTTCTCCCCGGGCCTCCGCTGAAAATGGACCTACATCCAGTCGGACACTCCCGGTCAACAAATGTAACTAAATAAATAAATAAATAAATGCTCTGTCAAAAGGAAAACAAAAATGGGTATTTGTCAGACAGTGAAGTTTTCCAAGGAAATACATTATGGCTTGCTAGTATAGGCATAGCCTTTCCGCAATGAACAGGACCCAAATCAGCTAAAAGGCATATAGTTCACTTTCCAAGACTGTATATGTTATACCTTTGTCTGTATTTAACAAATTAAATATGAAGTGCTAACTTTTTTGTCATTTCAAAGCTGATTCTCTCTAGCCCTTCACCCTTTTCTCCATGCTGTGCACTGCAGACCTTTGCAGTTATGACCATTTTACCTCAAAACAAGGAGTCACAAAATTCTAGAACTTATGCTTCCAGCTATGGGCAAGGGTTAGTGGATCAATGTGCTGCTGTCAACAGTACAGTTTTCAGGTCACTTCATTGTGTAGAAGTGGATGATCTAAGCAGATGTCAGATCACCAGTTTGAAAAGAAGCTGAATGTGTAACTTCTGAGGAAAGCTTTTTCTAGATGGGAGTGCATAAATCTCAACCTCCTCTTCAGTTCCCAGTTTCCAGCTTCTCTTGCACCGCTTCAAACCCACACCCAACATATGAAAGCAACCTGTAAGAGAATCTTCTTGTGCAGTGGACATAGTAAGTTTGTGCATTTAATCTGTCTCACAGGTACTTTAACAATGCCAGTAAAGTCAAGCTACTCATTTCAATGGTTCTGTTATGTGCCTAGGGTTCCCTCTGGTCACTAAGCCTCAGTTTTCTTCCCCTTTACATATTCACGGACAAAATGATTATTTTGAAATTATAAACATGACTAAGTTCTACATCAGGATCAAGCAACATTTAAACTGTCTGCCTAGTCCTGGATGTCAAAGAGGCTGCTATCCTGCCCTTTCTCACAGGGTGATCTGTCTATCCTACAGAATTTCAGAGCTCTTTTACAAAGAAGCTTAATCTGCAAATGTAAAAAGTTTCTTTGATTATACACAGCTGATGGAAGCACATCACTGTCATCTACTTTGATGAGTACTCTTGACTGTTTATTAGACTTTTTAATAAATAAGCTACCAAGGCATTTTCAGCCTGTATAGTAACTTTGACAAAAGAATGGGTGTAGTCTCTGCCTGAATTAAAAATGGTCCATAAGGCCTTGAGTACACCTTCGCACTCTCACTAGGAAGAAGCTCTTCTCAGCTTTGGAACCTAATTGTGGGTGCAATTTTGCTGCTGACTCCAGATTCTGAACTACTAAGAATTGTTGATATGAAGTATTTAACCTGGAAATCTATGTTATATACCACTTATGCAAGTCATATAAGTGAGCCATAATCTCTCTTTCTCTCTCTTTGTGGACATGACATACATTTATTTCCTTTAGAGTAAAACAGCATTTAAAACTAACCACTCTTTCTTGTCAAGAGTGATTTCTGATTTGCACTGGACACAGTCCATCACTACCGTACATTTTTCATAAAGCCATCATCCCAAAATGGCCCTTAGTTATTATTTTGAAAGCAGCAGGGGCCTCTGTGAAGAGCACACTGTTTTTCATTAAGTTTGGTTCCATTTTATTCTGTTTGACCTACAGAAAACAAGATTCTGTCTACGTGGATAGTTGTTTCATGCTCTGTTACAAAAAAGCTGAAAGCCATGCCTACTGCTATTAATACTGGGTCTATATTGATTCATCTAAAATCACAATCTAAATTCAATACATCAAATTCATTTAATTAAAACTCAAATAATTGAAAAAAGATTGAAAAATCATAAAAAAACACAGTGGGATGGATTCATGAATGCCTAAACTAAGCGTGCTCAAAGTGTACACAAACTGTATTCAAGAGCATCCTTACCACACTTTTTGTGCTGTCTATTCATTCAGAAAGATTACACTAAGTATAGATGCAGTCTACTCTTTGTGATCACCTTTATGAATCCCCTTGATATTTAAGGATGCAAGAAAATCAGTAGGAGAACTAAAATTAGGAGAAAGAAGATGGGAGTTACAGAGGGTCTATTCACTCAGAATAGTGTACACTTAATGTATGCATTAATGAATCCGGCCTTTTTGGTACTCCCCTACATCCTCTGCTAATTAAATATTACATCTCCAAGACTACACAAAAGTGGGGGAAACAGCAACATGTCATAGCCCACTATGTGGTATCTCACAAAGAACAGCCAGATTTCAGCATCCTATTCATGTGTAAGTTGAGTCTAACCCAACATTCACTTAAAAAGCTCAACCTACATGCTCAAAAATAATTTACTCTATGAAACGGCATCAGTGCAAAATCCATACTTACAGCAAATTTATTCAGACCAAATGAGTTTGTTTAGACCAGATGCATTTAGACTAAATGAATGCAACACTTAAAACCATTTACACACATCAGATACATGGCAGCAGAATAAATCCTTCTAGCTATATGCAAAATTTCAGTTGAGAAAATTCTTACACCTTTTTATGAAATACTGTTTTTTTTGAAAATTAAAGTTAGTGCTGTTGCCAGGGCCCACATACATTTTCTCTCTCTTGCAGTCAAAACTGTGTTAGTGATATGGATACTGCTTCTCATTTGCATTATGCATGCTACTCTAAGCAATTCAAAGGCAGTGTCACTGACTTAATATTCTATTATGTATAACTATTTAATAACATCAAGAATAACAAAAAGGGCAGCTGTGTAGTGCTATCATGGTTTCTAATTCTGAGAACCTTTTTGTATCTCATATGTATCTGAGAGGACTACATGTGAATGCATTAATAAGGAATGCACCTCTTTCTTCACCTTAAGCCTTTAATCCTATGTTTACTTATTTTTGCCAATGCTATCCATCTGCAAGTTATATTCCTTATATTTTTGTTGTAGCACCCAGCGTCTCCTGTACACAAAATGCCCTCCTCTACCTTTCTCCTTTTTCTAGTAAAGGCATCAGGTGGAACAGTGGTGACGATTTCTGTATCAAAAAGCTATGATCCCTAGTTCATTACTGACATCTGGTCACTGTCTGGGTAGAGATCATGTTCACCAAGAAGTGGTCTGCTTTACTCAAAAACAGGTTTGATGACTAACTACTCCAAATGTTTATAGGTATTGGATTTAATCTTATCCTTTGGACCAGACTGTGGTGGCAGTGGGTCTGAGAGAAACCAAGTTAACAAATGCATTAAAATATTTACTATAATGTTTGAAACAAACTACTATGACTTGATTATTTTCCAAATGTGTTAGCACAAATTGTTTCTTTTATCACGTGATTAACTTTCTCTGTTAAACTGTTTAATTTTTAACTATTTGTAAGTACTAGGATGCACCTTAGTTTAAACTGCTTACAAAATAACTGCTGTTTGTGTATCTACTGATATCAATTACTTTTCATGTTTCTGTGAACATTTTGGATCACTCTACCTATACAGCTATCAACCAATAAGTCAAATAAGTATAATATAGATGACTATGATCAGACTTCTTATAATAACCAGCTTGTCATATGTTTGAGAAATGGATGTCAAGAAATTCACTTTGTGAGCAAATTGAAACTTGAGAGGTGAATCATGATATCCATGTCAAGAGTACATGACAAGCAGTTATAACTGGAAACCCAGTCATAACACTTTGTACTACATGTAACTTCACCTGTTCAAACGTACTACTATTGTTGCTACTACTGCTACTACTCATACTAGTTCTGCTACTACTGATACCACCATACCCCTCAACATCTTAATTTAAAAAATATGGACAAAAACAAAAGTAATGGGGGGACAAAGGCCCAAACATAGTGACAAATTTTAATTATTGCTCTTATAAACTTAGAAAGTTGGCAGAGTAACAGGCTTTGTATTAGCATGTACAGTATTTTATTAAGGGTCTGAAGTCTGAAACTCAAATGTCTGTCATTTTTTAGTGACTCCAGTCCTCAGTGATTTGCCAGAAAACAGGAAAGTTTTTGAGGCAGAGACCAAAAATGTGAGGCAAAATTCGGGACAATTGAGAGGTATGGCTACTACTACTGATACTGCTGCTGCTTCTACTGATATTACTATTACTGCTGCTGCTACTGCTGCTACTAATACTACTACTACTGCTACTAATACTACTGCTATTATTACTACTGATACCACTACTGCTACTACTACTTCTTTCAGTGAAAAAGTGAGCAAGAAGTATTCCATGCCTTTGAAAACATGAAACATTTAGCAGAGTCAGATAGACAGAGGCTAGAAGAGAAAAAAGAGAGAGAGAGGCGAGCACATTTAGCTTTTGGCCTGTGTTTGTTTGATAGCATAAAATGCTTTATGGGTT
Organism: Protopterus annectens; assembly: GCF_019279795.1. Taxonomy (NCBI): domain Eukaryota; kingdom Metazoa; phylum Chordata; order Ceratodontiformes; family Protopteridae; genus Protopterus; species Protopterus annectens. Next base: position 1,230,587,466 of record NC_056743.1, on the reverse strand, counting down.
TCAAAGATTTGAAACTCTTTTTTTACACACTTCTGGATGTTGTCTATACTCTAGTGTAAAAACAGAGTTTAACAGTAGTTAGAGATGCTGATGTCAAAAAGGTGATAGACAAGCCTTTCTTTTACTCAGCTTCATGAAATAATTGCAGCACTCTGTGCAGAACAAATGAATATTGTTACTTAAATTCAGAAAGTTATTGGTCAGGAGAATCTGAGTCTGAAAGGCTTGCAGGAGTCAAAAGACTTCATTATGAATTTTTGTCACTGATGCTACTACGAGATTGTGAACCAGCCAGCTGCAGCAATTACTGCTAAGTGAGTGACATTTCATTTACTTCATAATGTCTAACTGTACATTACACAGAGTATAAAGTAGCCCTAGGCCTACACAGATTAACTGCCTGCTACACTCTATTCCAGATTCCAAGTCATTTTGAAGGCTCTACTAGAAATACAACAGAAACATTATTTTGCCTGGTTGACACACAAATTCCAACTGCATCATGCCTTTGCTTAATCTTTTCTGGTGTGTGTGTATGTATGTGTGCATATATATATATATATATATATATATATATATATATATATATATATTTATACACACACACACACACACACACACACACACACACACACACACACACACACACACACACACACACACACACACACACACACACACACACACACACACACACACACACACACACACACACACACACACCCCAGCTGGGAGTTGGAGGTTTGCATAATGGTTAAGGTGTTTATCTCACAGACAAGTGGTACAGGGTTTGATTTTCACCAAGAGAAACTGGCCAGGCTTAAAATGGACCACAAGGGCAGCTAGCCTAGTACTTATATTCGTTTACATCATGATGAACTTTCATCGACATGAAATACATCTTGAAAGTTCACCACAGATAGGTTTGTTTGATATACAAAAACAATGAAAAATGTGACTGGAAATTAAACAAATACGTTTCATTTCCGATCACTATAAAGAACCAGAAACTTTGCTTTTATGTGGGAGACTTTGCCCTCAACACTCCCCAACATGGGGGCAGCATACGCCCAGAAATTCAATATACTAACTCCATGGTCACACAACTGAAAGAAAGGAGATAACTCCATAAATTATATTACAGTCAAACTAATGCAGTTCAACTGTGATATAATTCAACTACTGCAACCACTGACGAAATTTACCAGAAATCATAGCAAGTGATTAATGCATGCTGTGACCAAATCAGCTGCAGCTATGTGTGTGTGTGTGTGTGTGTGTGTGTGTGTGTGTGTGAGTGTGTGTATATATATATATATATATATATATATATATATATATATATATATATATATCTTAGGCATCTAAACTATCAGTATCAATAAAAAACACTTTTGTGTTTCATTTCAAAAGTCAGTAAACTATAGCCATATAGTAAGGCCTTCAACTGAAAACCATGTAAGATGATACTAGAACAGCGTCTGTGTGAGCATAGTACTGAATGTCTGAAATAATGTCTTTAAGAATAATTAAAAAAAAACAAGAAGTATTTTAAATAAAATGCCACATTATATTCTTTTATTATTATACTGTTGAAGTCAGTAAACCCGAAGGCAATAAAAAGGGTCTACTCATGCATGAATTCCCTTGCATATTCCATGCAACAGCTCCAAACTAAAGCATATTCAAATGTTTAGCATGTTAATATTAAGGCATAATCTTTGATGACAGACTAGGACATGATACTTCACCAGCTGTGTCATTTTCTTGTCTACTGCAAAACCTATCAGTTGTAATTAACTTCTTAAACTTAAATTTAAACTTAAATTCTGCGTCCTTCTACTTCTCACTGTGACTGTCCTATATTTGTTACAAACCTGTGTATGGAGGAATATTTCAAGGAATCATGAGAGATATGTAAGTTAGCATTTAGAAGTAAAACTCATTCAACATAATAGCTCAAAAATGTGCAATGATACACATGTCTTTAATAATGCAATCAAGCCAAAAAGCCAGACTCCACTAGTTATGGACACGTTTCTTTGTTATTACAGCTCATCAGCATATCTTCAGTGGAAGCTGGCATGTACACTAAAGCATTTGGTTTATAAAAGCAGATGTTCTTATTACCCCCAGGGTGAGGGTAGGGTAACAAGTAAAGATGGAAACAAAAGGGAGGTTTGTAAATATTTTTGTACAAACATTTTTGTGTTCTGTCAAGACTTTTCTGGCTGGGTCTTCTGTGCATCTGCTTGGGAATATTTGCTTGTTTATTTATAGTTGTCATATACTTTCTTGACTTTTCACACAGTTTTTTTTTAATCCAGCACCTCCTCAAAGATGCTGTTATATATGCTAACACTTCTCCCTTTAAAACAAATAGTTTTACTTTTTACTTCTGAACTGCTGTTACCTCATTTTCACAGTGTGCCCCCTCATTTTTTTCACTTTTTCTGAAGTTAGTTTGTATGTAAGTTCTAACCACTTTAACAGATATAAAAGCATTGTTTGAAAACAAAGATACAAATGCATATATTTCCACCAACATGAAATAAATAATAAGAGCAAAGGGGTGACTGTGACTCATAGAAGTGTTCAGATCATGAAAGTCTCCCATTCAAAAAAATGCGCTGTTGAAAAATCATTATATAATTTGTTTTTACTGGAATAAATACAATTCAGTCCCTTGTGTGTAAGTTCTGGGATGCCTTGTAACACAACACATATTTATTATGAAATACAGTGGCCAGATCACTTTCTATATTATCCATATGATAACCAATAGCAGAAGATGTAATATGTATATATGTGAATATACACACACACCTGCAACCCACAGGTAAGTAAGCAGGTAGGCATGGAGACAAATGTGTTTGTCATTGGGTTTTACACCTCAATTTCTACACTCCCTTGGTCATCAGTATATGATCCACGGAACAGCAGTATTAGTTGTTAAGGTCTAATACAACAGAGGCAGTTAACTTCTGCAGGACCAGAACTACCATTATCTCATTAGTAGTATTTATGGAAAATGAATAAATGAAAGAACCAGCCTGGACTGAAAGTTAGATAAGTGGGTAATACTGTCCCTGGCCTTGCCACATGGGATAACTATCTAGCACAGAAGAGAAATTCAGGTAACCTCTTTGGAACTGATAATTAACTCAGTCACTACAATGAAGAGGAAAGCCATGTGTAATTACTACCATTAACCTGCATGCTGTCATGTGTAATTAGTACCATTAACCTGCATGCTGTCATCTTGCAGCAACATGGTCATGCCTACCTCTCAATGGATTTTGCATTGTTTGATAGAAATGCTGTCTGCTGCACTTTTTAAAACCACTAAGGTTTGACAATGTAGACCTACTAACTAAATGCTCTATAACCTTGAAGAGGTCCTGTAGGACAGTTTATTATGTGAACATGCTAGATAATCTTTTCTGCTTTCCACCTTCTTCTCTGGTGATTTTAGATGTGATAAGGCAGTGCTTTTTCTTCTCCAGTAGTATTCTGTCTACCTATTGTTCCATGCTTGCAGCTTAGGTAGAAATAACAAGCTAGGTAGCCAAGTGTCTATACTAAGAGTGACCTTCATGCCCAGTAATATATAAACTACATGGTACATGCATGGTGTACTTTTGTTTTGTCTATTTTTCTAATGGTTATAAATTGATATCATGCACACACCTGTCACTTATGTACACTGCATTTTGTATGCAAATGTTGCACACAGTTAAAACACTTTATGCCTGTAATATTATATGCTTAATCTTACTTTAATCCAGTCATGACTTCTCATTTGCCACGGTAGTCAGAACTGTTGTCCTTTCATTACTGATCAGATGTATTCTGATGTTTGGTTGTGGCTGGAAGAGGTCTAGAGTGGATCACCCTTCCTACTTGGAAAACAAAAAAAAAAAAGAAAGCAAGTAAACCCTTACATTCTGCTTTTTAATTGACTTGTACTTTTCTACAAACTTTACAAATGTTTTAGTAGTGGGGTTTCATTTGGTGAGTGCTCCCTAGAAGAGTACGTGAAGGGTATTCCTCCAATAAGGTTACTGTCTGAAGCCTAAAGATGCCACTACAGACAGGGAATACTGCCATTCCTGTTTAATTTCAGTGACAGGAAAAAAAGGAATGGTGATAATGTACTCTACTCACGTCAGAATGATCATATTATTTTCCAGAGTTCTGGGCAGTCACATGTCAAGTGTCTAATGTGATATATCCTTTCAGTCAGCAGTTAAAACTTTTCAAAGCAAGACCAAAGGATATAAATGTATACCTTTATCTGTCTGCCATTTTATTTCTATATATAGATGTGTATATGTATTTGTGTGTGTGTGTGTGTGTGTGTGTGTGTGTGTGTGTGTGTGTGTGTGTGTGTGTGTGTGTGTGTGTGTGCACTTTTCAGTGGAGGCCCAGTGAGAAAAACTCCATAGATACAATTATTGAATCAGAAACTTTCAAAATCAACAAAACTGGTTACAAAGAGAAACACATGCATTCCATACATACAAGATAGCTTAAAATTGAAGAACTAGGATAATTATAGTAATTAGTATAAATAAAATTAGATACGCTTAAAACATATACAATTTCTAAGAAAGGAAGAATTGTATTTATATATCTAAGCTCACAAATACCTAATCACAAAAAATTGACAAAAATATCTAAACACAAAATACCAACAAAACTGAGGCTATACTAAGGAAGAATGTATGCACTTTGCTCATGGTTGTGTGACCTCAGAGTTGGTATATATAATTAGCAGCAGTTGTAGGGGTGCAGGGGGGGCTTGCCCCCTGCAAAAGCATTGGTTTCAGATGTGGTCAGATTATGTCAATATTTTGTGTTTAGATAATTTTAAGTCCCCTTCACCACTAGCCAAGGATGTTGCTGAAAATGGTTCACAGATTAGCCGATCTACTTAGTTAATAAATAAATAAAAACAGCTTGTAATCAATAAAGTACCAATCTTTTGCACTGCGATTGCTCATTATTTGAACCATCGACCTTTGAAATAAAACAAAGCATGAAAACAAGGAAAATTTCACATTTTATATCATTTCATTTTCTCAAATCCTTATTCATTCAGCTCTTTCTTTTACTCATCCTAAACCTTTATATATTAATGTTTTATCCCTCACAAAGATCATATTTAAATACACAGTTTTGTAATGTTACAGTTTCTAGTGTAGTCTTTAATTACATTTTCATTTCTTGTTTATTTCTCTATATTATTCCATACTTTACTAGTCATTCTGTCCTTTTGTTTCACCCTTTCTGCCTCTTTAGTTAATGTTTAATGTACTTTTTCTGTCCTACAGTTTCTTGCTACTCTTGTCCATGTTTTTATTTGGGATCTATGTCATATGATCTACTTTTTAAATAGTCTAATTTCATATGATCAAACTTATATGATCAATTACTTAAAAAATCAAATGTATCCCCATTTGCATAAACAGTGAATTGTCCTCAGATCATGGTATAGTGGGGACTGTAAAATACGTCCTTTTCCCCCGGTGTAGTGCAGTCTCTAAGTTGATATGTATAGTTAGAATTGGGTGTGGGGGATGCAGGGGGAGTTGCCCCTCCCCCAAATAAAATGCTGTTTTTGAGTTTTTACATATATTTGACTTTTTAAAATAGTTGTTCGCATGAGTTTGATCGTATGAAATTGATTATTTAAAAAGTTGATTGCATGACATAGATCTTTTTATTTGATAGCATTTTACTGTAGCTTTAGATTTGTCTTAGATGCCACATTTCCTCATAATGCAGTAAAAAGACACATAATACATTTCTAAATTACAAGCTTAATAAAACAGAAAAGATAACAACTATACTCTTTATTTTTGCATTTGAAACCATATTCCAGTTTTTCACAATGTACTGATCATAGACTATATTTTCGGAAAAAGGTACGATTTTGCTGATATTATGGCAACATTTCTCTTAGTTAATGTAAATACTGTCCCCTGAAAAAGTTGGCAAAATGTAATAAATAAATAAATGAAGGACATTGTGACTCAGAATAAATACATTGTAACTAAATACCAGCTTGTAATGGGGGGGGGGGTTATTGAACATATGAACCTCCAATACTTCCAATATTTTCATACTGGCTCTTTACTCATTATTGAGTTGTAAGTGGAAACTGGATCTGAATTGGAGATGGAGGCTGACAATTATTCAAAAAACTGAATGAATAGAGGTTGGAGATGGGGGTAGGGTTTGCAGAATGACTACAGCTGAGTGTAAAACTTGGAAATTCCTGCTTTGCTCATGCTTCATTGGTCTGCTTACTGCCCATGTGCAGAAACACACACACACACACACACACACACACACACACACACACACACACACACACGCACACGCACACGCACACACATGCACCCAAACAAACATACACCACTCATAACCTACACAAATCATCACTGAGGATGACAGGTACTAGTCCATTGCCATTGTTGGCATCTCTATAGGTGGCTGAGGTTAATTCCCTGAATGTTAGCTACTTGCAGCACAAGACTCCAAGGGAAACAAAACTGATTGCTGTTTTCCATAGGAAATCACTGCCAAAATGATTTTAAAATGTGTGCCAGCAGTAATTCCCTTCTGTTTGTACATTTCTTCCTTCTAAGAGTTGGTGTGACTGTGGAGATGGTGAATCTAAGTTTGGGGGTGTGGGGGCTTCCATTCCTCTCAACCTCCTAGAGCAAGAAATCTGGACAAAGCAATAAAAGTGGGACAAAGGCTCAAAAATAGGGACAATTTTTAAATATTGCTCTTACAAACTTAGAAAAATAACAGGTTTTGCATTATCATGAATTTTCAGAAGGGTATGAAGTCTGAAACTCAAATGTCTGTCATTATTTTCTAACTTCAATCTTTAATGATTTGCCATTAATTTGCCAGAAAACCACACTTTTATGAAAAGTGGACCAAAAATATGAGACACAAACCTGGACATTCTGAGAAAATCTGTGCAGTTCAGAGGTATAGAGGCTTGGCCTCTCTCATACGGGGGGTAGAGGGAGGCTTGCCTCCCCACAAAAATTTCTTCCAGATTTTGCTCTTCTGTGTTTTGGGCATTAGTTTTTGGTGTTTCTGATGCTTGGAGTTTTGCCATTTGCCATTTCATAACAGAACACCTCTGTCAGTCCCTGAAAAACAGTGAGAAATAGGAAATCTACTCTTGCTGTAAACTGTAAACACAGGTTCACTTTAATATATTAAAAAATAATGCCTTCCCTATACACTTACTATATACCCCCATTCCACACATTTTGCAATCCATGAAGTGTTCGGTCTGTAAAGTCAAGTCCCAGTACCTAGAACACTGGAAAAATATCTACTCTTCCTGTATCTGAGCTCTGAAAACAAAAGTGCAGATTAAATGATATTTTTAAAATGCCTTCCTTATCTACCCATTCTGTACTTCTACACTGCATCAAAACTGTAATGCTCTTCAGCAGTAAGTCTGGAGTTATACATAATCATGAAAGTTAAAGTTCCATGCTAAGGACATTGGTGGGTGCCCAATTCACTAGTGTTCTATCCCTAAAACAAAGAAGCTCTCCATAAAACATACAGATATACTTAGTTAACAATAATATAGTATCATCTGCAAATAAAGCCAACTCTTCTTGATTGCCTCACCAATTATTGAATTTCTGAGTCCCTTATTCTTTTTTTGCCAATTGTTCCAAATATAAGCAAATAATATAGGGAAAAGAGGACACCCCTGCATGGTTCCTGTGCTCAAACAGAATTTATCAGAGAGAAACCCCAATCAGTTTCATTTTCACCTCCGGTCCCTCATATATCCTCCTAATTAACTTTATAATTTTATTAGGGAATCCAAATGCTTTCACTGCACTATTCATAAAATCACAGTTTACTCCATTGAATGTTTTCTCTACATGAAGATGTACCAACAACAGTGGTATTCTCATATTCTGCTTCCTTCTGGTCATCATTGTTCTATTAATGTTGTGAAATTTGCCACCCCTCAACAAAACCACACTGAATCATATCTGTCAATTTTGGCATCACCTTTGCCATTATTTTAGCAATTATAGATATAAACACTTTATAATCATGATTTATAATTGAAATAGGTCTATACAAAGCTGGATCTGATGGGTCTTTACCATCTTTAGGTATTACAGCCACCACTGCTTTCTTTCAGGATAGTAGTGCTTCTCATCCTTTTAAAATATAAGAATATCAACCCCAGAAGTGTCAAAGGTCCAAAACTGTATGAAGGGAGCAATTCTAAAATAAAACCAAGTCAGACCATCACGGTTAAAACAATAAAAACTTTAATACAGAAAAAAATGAAAAGAATAAGTGCTTTCAGGCCAAAGCCCTTCATCAGATCCATCACAATTAATCTTTCATTCAGTTTAAAAACAGTGTCTAAAGCAGTTAGAATCAGCGAATGGGTCTACACCCCCTCAAAATAGCCTTCAATGGTATCACACCCTTCAGTCCAGGAAAACGATCTAGCCGTAACTCTAATATCCATTTAGCCTCATTCAGCTCTGGTCAGACAAATCTCCACCTCTTAAACTTAGTTGCTGAAGCTCTAAATCCATAAAAACAAAAGTGTGTCCAGGATGGATTCCAGCATGTTGGGCAAGCGCATTATGCTTTGCTGCAAGCCTGACATCACTCATATGTTGCAGGATTCATTCTTTAAACATCCAATTCATCTTGCCCACATAAAAACAACTGCACAATTAATTCATTATATGCTATATGGAAGATAGCATGAGTAATTTGAAGTTTACCATGCATTCTTCAGAAAAAGAGATTGATTTTCTGGATGTGAAGTTGCTCATTAATGATTCCAGTAATATTGAAATGAGAGTATTTAGGAAAGTTTGTTGGAGAAATACCTTCTTGCTGAGGGACAATATGCATCCTCGACATGTGTTTACTAACACAGTTAAAGGACAAACAATCAGGATTTCAAGATTATATACTAGTGAACATATTTTTTGAACAAGAGACAGATTAACTGTTTTCATGATTCAAGGTTTGTGGGTATAAGCAGGATGATATGAAGAATGTTTATGTTCAATGCAAGACTTTACTGGCTACCCGTGGACAGCCTTGGTTTGGGAATAGGAATCAAGGAGAAGTCATATGTGATCCCCCATGGCAATGTAATAAACCAGGTCATCTTAGAGTAGCCCTGAAATATAATAATAATATGAAAAGGATTTGTGATGTGATTAAAAATAATTGGAAAATTTTATTGACAGATGACAATATGCAAAAGATTGTTGGGGAAGCACCTATGTTTAGTTTTAAGAGTAACTTAAACTTGGAAGAGATTGTTATGCAGAGATATTTGCCCTCCTAAGCCATGAACTTTAATTTCCAGTAAGACAGGTACTTATCCATACCAGTATTGTAAACCATGCCAGTATATTAGCATGACCAAGTTTTTCCAGCAACCAGTAACTGGGAGGTTTTATAGACTGAACTTTTAAGCAATTTGCTGTAGTAAAAATGTGATTTATATTGCCATGTGTGAACTGTGCATATGTGGGCAAGATGAATCAGATGTTTAAAGAATGAATCCTGCAGGTTTACTACTGAAATCCCGAAATGGATGCTGTCAAGTGATCACATCATCGAAAAAAATATGGAAAATAAAAACATCGGACAGGCAACAATAACAAAACTGGTAATGTTGACCTGTCCCATTCAACTAAGTCAACATTACCCAGTGTACTTTGCCTTCCACTCATTCCCAAGTAACGTTTTGCAAGGGGGCAAGCCCCCCTTCTCCCCCACACCCCTTGCTAACTATATATACAAACTCCAAGATTGCACTACAGTAAGGAAATGGGTACATTTCCCAATTCCCACTGTACCACAATCTCCATTGACCTCACAAAATTGAATGCACACTAGCATTAGCTGTTGTGGAACTGACTATTTTCAGTTCAACCTACTGTGAACTGGAAATTAGCCTTTTGACCATTCCCAGTTCACATAAATGCTGTCCGACATTTCAGTAGTAAACCATCCTACAACATATGAGTGAAATCAGGTTTGCAGCAAAGCATAATGCACTTGCCCAACATGTTGGAATCCATCCTGGACACACTTTTTTATGGTTTTGCAGCTTTAACAACTAAGTTTAAGGGGTGGAGATTTGTCTAACCAAACAGAGTTGAATGAGGTTAAATGGATATTAGAGTTACAGGCGGCTCATTTTCCTGGACTGAATGGTGTGATACCATTGAAGGCTGTTTTGAAGGGGTGTAGACCCATTCACTGATTCTAATTGGTTTGGACACTGTTTTTAAACTGAATGAAAGATTAATTGTGATGGATCTGATGAAGGGCTTTGGCCTGAAAGCACTTATCATTTTCAATTTTTTCTGTATTAAAGTTTTTATTGTTTTAGACATGGTGGTCTGACTTGGTTTTATTTTAGAATTACATCCTTTAAAAATACTGTTAAAACAAAACCTTCCACATCTTTATCACTTTCCTCCCTCATAGATTCAAAAGGTTCCACAGGAATACCACCTAATTGTGGAAACTTTCCTGTAGATTGGTTGTACATCACCATTTTTACCTCATCTCCTCCCATCGTAACTGCTATTAATTGAGCCCCATCTACCTCCAAGCCTGACATATTTAATTCTTCCATAAACATTTCCATTTGTACTTTTTCTTCATTTTCACATTTCTCTACTTTATAGAGATTTTAATAACATTTATAAAATAGTTCTTATACCTCTACAGAATCTCTTAAGTTCCTTGTTACAAGCTCCCTGAGCTTGGTAACAATCATTTCTACTTAATGTTGCCTCAACTGTGCTCTGGAGTTATTATCAAAAAACAGTTGCTTAATACCAATCTTTCTAAACTCATGTATATTATGGATGCAATACCTTATTTTCTTTTTACCACTTTTTTATTTACACCCTATTTTTAAACTTCATTTTACTTTTATTCCACTCCCTAGCTATATTTTAAGAAGAAACATCTATCTTCCCCAATAACTCCTGAACAGTTTCTACTAGCCATGCCTTAAATTCCTCTCTTTTTAACAGATATGTGGTAAACCACCAGTATCTTATTTTTATTTCATTACCCTGCTACCCTGCATTTTTATTTTAGTTATTATTGATGTGTAATCTAAATAGTTATTGGATGCATATCAACATTTTCAATTAAATGCACATATCCCTGTGAAACATAAGCTCTGTCTAGACTAGCCCAGTTTTTGTACTTTGGGAAATAATATGTAAAATTCTCTCTGAACCCCTACTACTAAATTTACATCTTCCGTATGAAATATTTTTTTATATATTTCTTTAAAGGTCTACCCTATTTTGTTACATTTTTCCCTTCTAGGCACTCAGTACATCCTCACTGTTGCAGATCAACTTCTAGTCCCCACTTATAAGTAATTTTCCCTACTGCTAGCTGATTATTTCTCCTAGATTTTTTAACTTCCACTGTAGTAGTTTTAGGTGGAATATAAAAACAAGCCAGTATAATCCTCTTAACTTGCCAGTAGCTCCTAAGTACTGAAAATCTACCATTATTACTTTTTTCCCTCTTCTTTCACTTTTGGAGCTCTTCTAGCAATTAATATAAGTACTCCCCTTTTCCTTTTTCCCAGATATTCCCTGAATAACCATCCTGAAATCCTTTATCAAATTTATATGCTCAGTCTTTCTAAATGTGTCTCCTGTTGCACAGCTATTTGCACTCTGCACTTTTTAATATATCGTACTACTCTTTCTGTTTTTGTACATATCTGTGAGACCACTCACATTTAAAGATAATATGGAAAGTGTTGTCATTATGATAAGAAGTTATTATTACCACCTGTTATGTATAACAACTTTTTTAATGTCTAGATTCAGCTTTTGTGTTACATGCATACACTAATGTTTGTCAGGTTGACCTTTTATACAGCTGTTTCTTGGCATATCCATTTAACCTATGTCACATCTTACAGGACTTTTTGTTTTAAAGAAAACTCTCAAAACACACACACACACACAAAACCTTTTAACTTAATATCAACACACAAAATATGTACATCTTCAAATAATGATGTGTAACCCTCCTAATTGCCCTAGATTGAAAGCCACACTCACAGTCTTGAATTAACGTATAATGAAGGATAGCTCTGCTAAGATGCATGGTAAAACCTCTGCTTTTACTTTTACTATTGTCTGTTTTGTCTTAACTTTATTACTGTCCCAGATGCAGAAAACAACTTGAATGCTTTCAGAATACATGATCGCCTAGCAACTAAAAGAATGTCTTGACTGTTTTTATTGTCCTTATCAGCTTGTCACCACAGAAACACGAGAACCAGATACACAGTTCCCTTCCACTACAAGCTTCTTATGTTGCACTGTGAACATTTATTTGCTAGTGGAAACATTTTTATTACATAAAGTGTTATTTAATTTACTTGCTTCCCCTTAAAATTTGTTATTAGATCAAGCCAAGAGCCTTAATCCCGTCATTGCCCTACACAAAAGCAAGAAAGAGCATATCATTTTTCTTATATCATGCTCTTTTGTATAGGCTTTCTTTAGTTTTTACATTACAGTGCTTACATTTCTTAAAACTGGACAAGAAGAAAGAAAGAAAGAAGATGGAAATTTGGGATCACCTGTATACTTTAGTATTACTGTTAAATTTGTTTTACTTACAGTTAACTGCTTTTCCCCCTCCCCTCTCCTTAATATTCTTACAGACATTAAAGAAATTATGTTGAACATATACTTTGGAGTCTCCTAACAAGCTTAACAAAGTCAAAAAGTCCAATAATTCCAGGTTTTCTTGTTCTACCATATTTCACAAATTTAATTGACACTTTGTAATCCTGCATTTGTTCATTAATTTCTGAGTTTCTGGTTTTCTTCCTGTTAATCTCCATCTCCCAAATCCAGTCTCTGTTTCATTTCCAACACACTCCTGGTTCCTCTAGTGGTGAACTCCTGCGATTTCTTTCTATGTCTCAAGCATTTTCCTTGGGAACATTGAAAAGGGTTTCACTGGCATAGTCTCTCTATGGGCTTTATTATCAGAAGAATAAGAAGCAGAATCCCTTCTGTTTGATAGCTCAGTTATTGTTGGACAAATATTTGTATTTTCTCCTTAACATGTTCTGCATTAAAAAATTAGTTTGACCCTCCAGGAGAAAATATTCTTAAGAGAGCTGGATACAGCGGCCTGAATCTCACACCTGTATCTTGGCATTCCCTGATTGCTGGAATAAATTTATTCTGAAGACAGCTGGATATAGCAGCATGAATCTCACATCTGCATCTTGACATTCCCTGATTGCTGGAATAAATGTATTCCTCTTCTGCCTTGTGTTCAGTGAATAATAATTTTCCACAAACATGCTACTGTCTCCCACTTTTACTACTTTGTCCTTCTGCCACAGTTTTGCCAGAATTAACTCTTTCTGCTGGTAGGATTGCATCTTTACTATTAAAGGTATTGGCTGCTGTCTCATGGCCAGGTTTGCAGCATACACATAATGTGCCCTTTCAATTAAAACCTCCTGCTTTGGAATACCAGTATACCAGTCCAGTTACTTATTTGAGCCTTCATAAAATTAATACAGTCTGTTTCTTCCAGTTTCCCTGTTACAGCAGAAAATATCAGGTTTTCTCTACATGCTCTCTCCTCTAATTCTACCAATTCTGAAACATCTCTTCTTGAGCAGTCTCAGATTCAGCCAGCCTTTTTTCCATTTTGACATCTGATTTTTGCAATTGTTTTCAGCTCATCTGAACTACTTCAGTGTTTCATTTATTTTAATCAGCTCTGAGAACATTTGGCTCATTTTTCCTCAAGATTACTGGAAGTTATGACTTGCACCAAAGCTGGAGCTTGAACTGCTTTTTGCTGAATAGCTGTAGGATTCTTCCCAGCCAGTGTTTTCTCCTTACCTATTCTTATTGGGTTTATTTCAGGTTCTCTGAGTTTTTTTTTGCTGACATGCAGGCACTGAACCTATTAGGCAGTTACTTAAATTTACCCAAAAAGACAAATTCACTGGCTCTCTTCTCTTGAGTTTCTGTTTTCACATTGGGAGAGCTGAAATTAAGCTGTTACTCAATGTGCAGCCATCTTGGAAGTGCAAAGAGATTAGTTATGTACTTACCATAACTTGCTGTCTGTGTTGTCCTTTTCACATTCTGCTTCACTGATAGGTTATGGATCTGATCCTCAGATCCAACTCGGCTGCCTTTTACAGATTTTAGCTTCCAGGTTTGAGCTCCTCTCTTACCCATAATCCTCTGCCCCTGATTTTGCCTCCTCAGATCAAGTTTGCTGCCTCTAACAGACAGAAGAAGAAAAGAACCAAGGGCTTGACCTGGAATGTAGGTTCCGACAAAGACTTTTTAGATCCTCTAAAAAACATACTTTCTGGAGGAGGGATGGCTGGGTGGGAAGGTGAAGCAGAATGAGAGAAGGACAACACAAATACCAAGTTATGGTAAGTACATAACTAATAAATCTGATGTTGTCCCTCTCATTCTGCTTCACTGATGGATCACAGTCCCCAGCTACATGATTTCTTGGGTGGCCTCAAGGAAGGATATGCCAGAGCACAAACAAGCCAAAGATGTCCTGCACCTGGAGATCATGTCCAACTTATAATGGGTCACGAAAGTATGAAACTTCGACCAGGTTGCTGCAACACAGATATCTTCAATTGGAATTCTAGACGAAAAAGCCACTGACGTTGCTATGGATATTGTTGATTGGGCTTTTGGAAGACTAGGCAATTTCAATCCATTTGTCTCATAAATAAATGTTATGTAACTGGTTATCCACTTTTCTATTGTTACTTTAGAAACTGCTTGACCCTTACGGTTAGAGGAGAAAGAGACAAATAACTGCTCAGATTTTTTGAATTGTTTTATTCTATGTAGGTAGAAATGTAACTGTCTGTGAACATCCAAGGAATGTAGTATATATACTCCTTTGTTTGAATAGTTAGGAAAGAACACTGGTAACTGAATGCACTGATTTATGTTAGACTCTGTAACCACTTTTGGCACGAAGGATGGATTAGCACGTAGGGAAACTATCTTTGTGAAAAATAACATATGGAGGTTTAAACTAAAATGCCTGGAATTCAGGAGCTCTTTTTGCTGAGGTAATGGCCATGAGAACAACTTCCAGGACAAAAATTTCACTGACCCTCTTCAAGAGAACTCTTGATGAGTGGATGGGAAACAGAAAATTCACCCCGGGGATAACACCAGTGGCTCTACTCGACAGAGGCACTGGGAAATAAGCTTGGGTGGCACTATACCAGGGTAATTCTATGGCTAGGCTTGTAAAGGCCCCAGGGCCATTAGCCTAGTACACACCTATGAACCTATAAAGTCACAGTCATTAGCTGGTTCAAAGAGTTTTTGGGTCAACCCTTGCAGAATGACTGTCAGATCCCATGGAGGAGTGGGGTCTTTAATCAGAGGTCTGAGAAGAAAGACACCTTTTAAAAATGCTTTACACAACATGGCTAAAGCTATAGATCCTGAAGGTAATCCCAAATGAAAATTGGAAATGGCTGCTAACTGGAGCTTAATGGTTGCAAAACTGGAACTTTGTTTAAATAAGGGCTGAAGGAAAGAAAGGATTGAAGAAACAGGTGTTGAAAAGGGGTCAATGTGATGATTAGCAGCCCAAATAGAAAATCTTTTCCACTTGCTTTTATATACTTTCTTGGTGGATGCTTTCTGGGAAGCTAGAATTACAGCTTTGACAGGCGAGGAAAACCTGGACCCTCTAGCAATCACGGAAACTGGGGAAACCAAGTGGTTAACTTGAAGGTGGGGATATCCAGGTGTTGTCCTAGTGTGGGGTGATAGAGAAGGTCTGGTTTGGGTTCCAGTATCCATGGAGGATATCTCAGGAGTGACCAGAGGAAGGGGAACTGAATCTGTTAAGGCCAAAAGGGGGCAATGAAGATAGTACTCTTCAACCATTTGGCTTTCTGAAGAAATTTTGGGATTAGCAGATGAGGAGGGTAAGCATAACGAATTCCGGGGGCCAATCTTGGACTACAGCATCCCTTGGGGAACTCCCTGAAGGAAGGATCAGACCGAAATAACTGCTGCACTTGTGAGGGGATGCAAAGAGATTGTAGCAGGGGTGACCACAATGGTCGAATACCTCATCTGCTACTGATTGATTGAGGGACCACTCGTGAGGCATTAGAATGGGCCTACTGAACCTGTCTGCCAGTACATTAGATTTCCCTGGTACATGTGTTGCAAGCGGAAAGCAGTGTCAAGAGATCACCCATTCCCAAACCCTCATGGCCTCTCTGCACAGTGAGTATGAATGGGTTCCTCCTTGCTTGTTGATATACCAGACAATTGACATGTTATCCTTGTGAATCGCAATGGTCTCCAGAGGTACAGTGTCCTGAAAGGCTTGCAATTATAGGAGGACAGCTCTCTCATCTCCAGGACATCTATATGCAATCTAGTCTCTAGTGGAGTCCACATGCCTTGGACCATCTTTCCCTTGAAATGCCCTCCCACCCTAGCTGGAAAGCATCCATGGTTATTGTGACTATTGGAGGGGGAGAAAGAAGGATCTGCCCACCAACAGGTCGGAGTGATCCACCATTCTCAATGACTTCTGCAAATATTGGTCAACCTGATAGGAATAGGTAGGGACTGATGTAGAATTGACCAATGAACAGCCAGTGTCTACTGTAGAATGCATATATACTATCTGGCTAGAGGAACCAATATTACAGCAGCTGCCATAGACCCCAGGACCCATAGAATCAATATGGCAGTAGGAGATGGATGAGATAATATAGCTTGGATCTGAAGAGTCAAATTGTTGATGAAATGTTGGGGCAAGGAAGTTACCTGCATAACTGTGTTCAGCTGAGCCCCGGTAAATTCCAAAGTTTGTACCCGCAATGATTGTGACTTATCTGGATTTATGGTGATGCCTAGGATGTGGGATATCCAGTAGAGATAGTAACTGGCCTTAGAAAGTTGATGCTGGGTGGGGGCAGTTAGGAGCCAATTGTCTAGATATGGGAATATCTGAAACCCTTGCAGTCAGAGATGAGCTGTGACCACTGCCATGTATTTGGTAAATACCCGAGGGGCTGTAGTAAAACCAAAAGGCAGACTCCTGTATTGGAAGTGATTGGCTCCCATGTGTGAAGGTGACTTCTGCAGCACCTGTCTGTTTTTATGTGAGAGTACGCGTCCTTCAAGTCCACAGAGTACATCCAGCTGTCTTTCCTTAGTAATGGAAGGATAGACTGAACCATCACCATCTGGAACTTCTGTTTCTTTACATGTAAATTGAGTTTGCTTAGGTCTAGGATAGGCCTCAGGTCCCCTGTTTTCTTTGGCACTAAAAATAGATGGGAGTAAGTTTTGGATCCTCTCTGTTTGGCTGGGACCTCTTGGATGACTCTCTTTTGCAGTAATCTTTTGATCTCTAGAACTGCCAAATCCCTCTGGCTGTGTGGAATATCAGGAATTTTCTTTTGAACTTTTGGAGGGGGGAGAGAAAAGGGAATGTAGTAGCCTCTGGATATTATGCTTTGCACCCAAGCATTTGTTGCTGTTTGGGCCCAGGCACCTGGGTGCAAGAAAAATGGCCCCCACTGCTTCCAGAGTTAGACAGTTGGGCAGCACTTCAGGAGCGCTGAAAGGACTTCTCAGAAAAGGTTTTCCTAAAGCCCTGGTTTTGCAGGTCCCCTCTGCCTCTAGGGTGTCATCTCCCATTAAAGCCTCTTCTTCTGCCTCTGGAGGAGTACTCTCCACTTTGATCAGGAAAGGAACCTTGTGATTTTCAGAACCAAGTCTTCTTAGCCCCTCACTGATTCCTGGAATAGGATTATTGGGGGTGGTGGAAAACTTGATCCCCACAGCAGACAAGGTCTTATCTTCTTATTCACTGTGGGTGAGGGTGTCCTTAACTTAGCACTGACAAAAGACACCTTAAAGGGCTCAGCGAGATCACAAAGCCTCATCCATGCATGTTTGCGTATCGCAATGCTGGTGCCGGCTACCCTTCAGGATCCTTCTGCTGAATGAAAAATGAGCTTCATGGAAGAATTTGCCAGGGAAGTAAGAGTGGTCCACTTCAGAGAAACCTTATTCAGCTCCTCCTTAGGCAAGCAATACGTCAATGACTCACAGAGTTCCTTAACCAGGTCTCCTATAGGTGAATAAAATGTGCCAAGTAATTAAGTGCTCTAAATGAAAAAGTTGCCGAGGTGAAGGTGTGCTTCCAGAACCTGTTCAGAGCTCTGGACTCCCTGTTTGGCGGGTGGACAGTCAAGCACTATTGTGTGAGTTCTTTCTTTATAGCAACTGCCACCACCATAGTGTCAACGGGGATGTCCTTGCTACAAAATGTTCGCTTCTCGGGGGAAGAAAGGAGTTTATCTGAGCACTCTGATACAGGCTCTGTGGTGTCTGGCTCCTTCTAGGCCTGACAGGTGATAAGATTTATAACAGCATCCATCAGGGGGAGTACCCAAGATGTAGAATGGCCCAACTCAAAGGCCTCCAGGAATATGGACCACCCTGAAAAAGGATTTTTGGATGATCACCCACCTCTTTGCTTTAAAAATTTTAAGATGTCTGCAAAGGAGACACCATCCTGTGGTGATCTGGGAGATCCCTCTCCCTCATCGTAGTCCATATCCTCAGTGAGAGACTCCATAGGGGAGTTCAAGTGAATCATTTTGCACATCCTCTTCCATTACATGGGATCTCCTGTGTGAGATATTCTGGTGAGGAGTCGGAAGAGGAAGGCACCACCTCAGGTGGAAGGGTCTGAAGGTCCTAAGAGGAGGGCTTACCCTGGACAGAAATGGAAGGTTCAAGGCCCAGATCTGATGCAGGAACATATGGAGGAGCAGAAGTCAAAGGGTCCAGTGCTCTGTCCACAGAGAAGGCCTTTTCTAAAACTCAGAAAGCCGAAGGTCCTGGGAATACCCTCCAGACTCCCTCAGAGCCAAAGTCCCGGAGGAAGAAGGAAGACACACACCAGAAGCCCGACTCTGAGAGAGAACAAGACCCGCACTGTTGAGGGCCAAAGCTTCAAGTGGTAGGGAAGATCTGATAAAACTGGAGCCAAACCTCACCCCTCAGATCCAGCCTTGATATCATGGACCCAGGACTCACTCTGATCCAAGGATCTCAGAGCAAAGGTACTCAAGGTCACGGTTGGCATAGAGGAAGCAAAAATTCTCTGATCTGACCCCAAATCCCTTTGAGATTGCTGTCCTGGGGCTCTGAAACCATTACTTAGAACAGAAAAGGAGAAAAAGAAGTGGCAGGGACTCTCTCAGATCCACAAGGTGACAGAGCTGGAAGTACTCCCATCTGGATCTGAGCCTTGATAATGGCCCTAACCATCTTGTCCATGTCATTGTATAGGCTCCTATAGGATCTGGAAGAAGCCACTGAAAAAAGTCTTGAGTGCCTAAGGGTTTGCAGTATCTTCATCGGAACTGTGGGAGACGCAAATCTAATGGACCTCCCTGGTGACTGAATGCTGGACCCCAGATCTGGGAATTTATGGAGCTGAGAAGCCGTCTGAATGTTCAAATCCAAACTGGTAAGATCTGAAGAAGCAGTCAATCCAGAAGTAGGCTCACTCAGAGCCATCAAGTCTGTCGGATCCAAGGAAGCTGACATAGATCTCAGCGTCAACATTCACAGATCCGACTCTTTGGTAATTATGGCAGGAGGCTCCGAGGATGTCCTGGAGTTCTTATGGTGGTGCTTTTCCACCTCTGAGCCCTGTGAATCTTTACAGGGGGGTTGAGCTCCTGGAGAAGATAGAGGAACGGGCAGAAGCCCCTTCAAAATTAACTTATTTTTCTTTTCTTGGATACCTGAGGACTGACACCCCCACAAATCTTGTAAGGGGATTCCAAATGGGCCACCCCCAAACAATAAACACATTTATCATTTGTGTCTGAGTGCGGGATTTTTCTGTCACACTCAGTGCACCTCTTAAATCCAGTTGGTTTATGCATTCCCAAAAAGAACAGTTAAACACCAATACAGAGCTTATGAGAACTATTAGAAAGTTTTTTTTTCATAGAAAGAAGAGCCAAGGCCCGAAGGGATAGGAAAAGTGAAGAAAGAAGAAGAAGAACCTAACACCTTTGTACACTTAAAAGGAAAGGGGGGAAGGATAGGTGAATAATAAAATTACAAAATTATAAAGTTAAGTATATCTTAATGCTAAGAAAAACATTTATTGGCTCAGAGCACCTGAGAACGAGTCTGTATGCACTGGTGGCAAATGAGATCCCAGGAGACAGAGGTAAAGGCAGAGGGTTATGGGTAAGGGAGGAGCTCGAGCCTCGAAGCTAAAGTTTGTAAAAGGCAGCCGAGTCGATCCAAGGATTGGATCCATAACCCATCAGTGAAGCAGAATGAGAGGGACAACATAAGATCTTATTTTAACCCTCTTCCTACAATAATATCAAAAATGCTCTGGCAGCATCTCCCTTAATCATGCAACAGACTCTTACACTGTAGACTCACCTCACTGCATCACAAGTACTTATCTGAAGTTGCAGGATCATTTTCTTCATTGAACTGGAAACATGTTTTCACATCTTGAAACCTGATATCAACTCAGACAACATATATACTGCTCGTAGTAAGTATTTCAATGGATTTTTCATTAAACAGACAAAATGTAGTATGAAATACGCAACTGTCACTGGCCAACTTCATATAAAAAGCTCTCTTTTTAATTTCCTGAGGAATCTTTTCTTCAAGACAAGACTCAGCTTCACCCATGTTAAAGTTCACAATGTAAGGCTATAAGATGGACTAACTTGTCTATATCATAACATCGCAGATGCAAAATGTTGAACGTTCACAAGAGCGAAAATGTCGAAACCTGCTAAATATATATTCCAACTCCGAGATCACACTACAGTGAGGAAAGGGCAAATATCCCAATCTTCACTGTACTGCGATCTCAAAAACAGACCCTTGACATTTTGGCACTTTCGCTGTTGTGCCGTTCGATATTTTTATTTTTCGATAACGTGATATAGATCCGGACTAACAAAAAATAAAGAGCAGGCATTATTGAAAACTGTGTTGATTTCTTTGTTGTATTGAACTTCGTGAATGTAGCCTTAGAATTTTTTCAGAATCTCTTCAGCATAGATGTCTGCAAATGCACTCCTTACACATTGGTAATGGACTGCCAATCTGCCCTTTTTAGCCAGAAACCAAGGTAGTCAGCCATTCCCATGTAATAATGTGTGGATATCTAAGCATTCTTATACTTTGGATTGCTGGACTTGAACTGTACGTTTCACCAGGTCTTTCTGCTACTCAGAAGAGAATGTCTCTTTGAGTCTCCTGCCTCCTTAGCTAAGGTCTATATTATAACATCGAAGTGTCAAAACTTCGAATGTTATAACATCGAAATGGAAACCTCGAAGACTAACAATATCGAAGGAATTTGGTGGGCCGTCACCGCGGCTTCGCTATTTCCTCCACTGTGGTGCGATTTTGGAGTTGGTATATTTAAGTAGGGGGTTGTGGGGGCAGAGCCCCCCATTTTGGGGGGTGTGTGGGGTGATGCCCCCCACATTAGAAATAGTTTGTAGTGTTTGTGTGTTTCGTGTTTTGTAATGGAACAGCGATTTTTTTCCCAGGAAAAAAAAATTGCTGTTCTCAGTCTTCGGGGTTTTCAACTTTCGTGGTTTTGGGTTCGATGTTATAATATTTGAAGTTTTGACACTTCGATGTTATAATATAGACCCCTTAGCTAGTATAGTAAGCCTTTATGTGATGTAGTCTAGCAAAGCAATCAAGTTTGACTTATTTTGTGCAGTATTAGTTTTCCTAATGTAGATCACACTGGGAGCCCTTTATCAGATAACTTAGTTGGGCAGCAGGCTGTTACTGATATAATTAACTCTTTAGTGCTCTGCAGTACAAACTATCCCATATCTTGGTTTGTTGATATTTTTTTTTGTGCTTACTTTAAATTGTCACTAGTCTTTCTGACTAAAATGCCTAAGAAGAGAAAGTGGGGGAATGTTTATCCTGCCATTAGGCAGACTAAACTAGTTTTTTTTTTTTTGTCTAGGAAAGACTGTAAGTTTCAGAGTGCAACATGCATGTTTCCTTTTCGAAACATGTTATGGATGAATGAAGAAGAGGCAGAAGCTCTACTAATGTTTGAAAAAAAAACTCAGTGTAGTTGTGGGAGGCTTTTGCATAATGAGGCTTCATTAGACAGAAATAAATTTTCTACAGTTTGGCACATTTATATATTCAAACACCAATAAGATGCCAAGCTATCTATATGTCATTTAAGCTTTCAAAGGCATACATATTCATGTTGTTCCCTTAGATTTTAACAATGACATTATACTAAGAAGTTATTTAAACTAGGGTGGTGACAGACATTAATCTTCATTTGCATTCCCCTTTCCACGCACAGCAATAAATTGAGCATATCATTACTCCTGACATGTTTATATAACCTTTGTGGTACTTTAAAAGTGAAAACTTGATCCTTCACATTTTTACAAACATGTCTGGCCAGTGTGTTCCTGCCATCGTTTTTACCAATAGAAGTAACATTCCCTTATACAAAGTCAAAAGAAAGGAGTTTTACGGCAGTGTTTAAAGATTATGGCACTAGAAAAACTAGGGGTGGAGTCCAAGTCTATACATAAAAAGAACTTTAAAAAAATCTTACGACGGACGGAAGGAAGAAAGCAAAAGATAAACAAGGAGGATATATAGATATCAGTTATGTAAAATGTGTAAATACATGTCACAGTATGCAACTTTGTATATACAGTTAGAAGAGTACATCATTCTTTAAAATATTTTATATGTGGAACTGAACATGTAGTTATGTGGCCAGTTGTACATCATACCTCTCAACCTCTAAGTGCAAGAAATCTGGATAAAGTGAAAAGTAATGGGGGAA
Source organism: Protopterus annectens (assembly GCF_019279795.1). Lineage (NCBI taxonomy): Eukaryota > Metazoa > Chordata > Ceratodontiformes > Protopteridae > Protopterus > Protopterus annectens. The sequence goes on along the minus strand of NC_056743.1, from coordinate 1,230,564,444 downwards.
AAAGGTCCAGAATTAGGGAAAAAATTTACATATATGTAAAATGTGTAAATACATGTCACAGGATGCAAACTTTGTATATCCAGTTACAAGGTTACAGTACTCCTTAAAATATTGTGTATATATATATATATATATATATATATATATATATATATATATATATATATATATATATATATATATATAGAACTAAACATGTAGTTACGTGGCCAGTTGTATATCAGACCTCTTAACTTCTAAGTGCAATAAATCTTAGTTACATGGCCAGTTATATATCATGCCTCTCATCTTCTAAGTGTAAGAAATCTGGACAAAGCCAGAAGTAATGGGTGAACAAAGAAACAGAATCAGGGACAAATTTTATATATTGCTCTTATAAACTTAGAAAGTTCATAAAATAATAGGTTTTATGTTAGCAAGCATGTCCTGAACACTACAAAATCAGAAATGTAAATGTTTGTCATCAATGGTTTGCTAGAAACCCACAAATTTTATGAGGAATAAACGAAAAATATGAGGCAAAAATGTGAATGTTCTGTGAAAATATGGACAGAGGAGAGATGTGTTCTATATGCAAAGTGTTTTATGGTGAAGTTAAGAGATCCTTAATGATCATATAAAGGGAAATATAACAGCTTTCACTCACAATTATTCTATTAGATGGGTATGCCACTTTAGTTTCCAGACACTGGGGCTGTGTTTGACTGACAAGACTCACATGTAAAAATACAGTGGCAGACATCTATGTAATTCAAGTATCTAATGCTGTATTGAGGGCCTTACACAACTGAGCTTCTCAATACTTTTTTTCTCGATTCGGGATGGAATATTCTTCATATTCTCCATAATTCTTGAGGAACATGGTAATTGTTACCATTCAGACTGAGTCTAAAATGTATTTTCCAACCCCTGTCAAGGAGATCTTTTTTCATTCTGCATAATTATCTTTAGTGTCAAATAGGAACATTTCTGCTTGCTATGTTCATGAAGTACCTATGCATCAGTAATATTTTGAAATGCTGAGAATAAAATTATCGAAAATCGCTAATGTTACAATAGAGTATTCAATATAGTGGTAACAGTCATGTAACTTTAGCAATTTTCAATATTTTTCTGAAAAAAATATAGGGCAGACATTTCTTTGAGGATGTTCATGTAAATTCTAGTGCCACTGAACCAATCCAGGCTCTAATATATTATCTGTCTCTGTAGAAGAAGAATTTGCTTTTGTTTTGTAACCTTACAATCTGCACATCATATGAAAATGACTGCTTTCTTTTATTCATGAGATAGCATCATTTAAATAGGCCTATGGTGATAGTGCAATGTACACTAATGTGAATGACATTCTGGATGAAAGCAGCCAGTCTGAAATTACATTTGCACAAACTGAAAAAAAATATTTTCCAGCATCTCCCTCCCCACCCCCCAGTAATGCAAAGCGCTCCATATCTACCCTTAATATAATCAACTTGAAGGTCACTGAACCCTAGGTGAAGGATTCTCCCAGACAATGCACAATTCAAATAACTGAACTATTGCATACTAGAAAGTACAGTTGGGTAAGTAAACGTAGCAAAATAGTAGACGTTCAAATGATCATTGCTGCAAATAGCCTAAGCTATATTGGCTATATCCTGCTAAGGACTGCTGTCTGTTATATCATTAGCAGGATATAACCTATATAGCTTAGGCTACTGCAACAGTAATCAATATGGTGAACATCATTAGTTGATCTGCTAGCTCTAACACTACTGCCCTACTTCCAGTAAAAAATAATGTGTTAAAGTTCTGAGGTTAGCTTTTGAAAATCTTCCATTACTTACTGCACATATTCATTCAAGTAAAGTCTTGTACCAGTGGCAATTTTCAATATTTCTTCCTGAATTTTAGAGGGTCATGTTTTCATATCTAAGAGGATGATTTCTTTATACCTTTTTTGTGACTGTGATAGTTCTCAGTTTTTTATTTTATGATGTGGCTTTAAGTAAATCAATTGTTAATTGCAAGTTTTAAATCATCATTTAATATACTGAAGATTTTATCTCAAAACTCACTGGCTTGGATTTAGAAAAAAGGGGATGTGATCAAGCAAACTGCCTACTACAGAAAGATCATTTTAAAGGCTTACAGAAAATGCCATTCAGAGACAACTTTAGCTACAACGAGGAAGACCTTATTCGCAGATAATTTGCATATCTTTGAATTACTGTATTTTACTACTGGTGCTGAAAGCACTTTGCAGTGGTAGGGTCCACTGGTGGCACATGTATCATATTGGTACAGGCTGCATATCTGTCAATTGTCCAGAAGTCTGCAAAAAACCCTTGATGTTGCCACTGATCATTGCCCTGTTCCTTGCAAAAATTTAGATTTTCAGGTAAATCACTGAGGATTACAGTAAGTCAACAATGCCAGGTATTAGTGTTTAATACCTTTTATTGTTTAGATTATGCATGTTGATGCAAAACCCATTTTTTATTAACTTTTTAAGTGAATGAGAGTGACATTTACGATTGTCCCTGATTTTGACTCTTTATCCTCCAGTATTTCTGGCACAAACACACACACACACACACACACACACACGCACATAAGCATACTGACATTCGCTTAACATCACCCTCCCCCCTCTTGATTGGACTCATGGGCAAAGTCACCTATTCACCCACACACATGGTCTTACACAAATGTACACACACACACATCTACACTCACACATACACACAAACACACACACACACACACACACACACACACACACACACACACACACACACACACACACACACACACACACACACACACAAACCTGACTCCATTCACGCCCCTACAGAAATGCACATACACATTCCCAACCCCTCCATGTCTCCACTTACCTGCAATGAAGCTTCTTTCATTGATCTCAGTGGGTAATGATAGACCTTTGGTTGAATTACATTTATCAAATGACCATGATAACTTAATTACTCAGCAGTGTAAATATGTAGCTACAAATATTGCCAGGCAGTACAACATGGCTAATTAGCATTAGCTGCTCCCCCAGATTGCCACATTAACTTTTACCAATGTTGACAGGATAACTCTATGCAGGAAGTCTTCATCTTGCAGAATTTCACTAAGGTAAGGTGGTTGGATTGTCCCCATGTGCTAGGGCTTACCACTTGTAGTTACCCTTTCTGAATCCCAGGGACTGTGTGGCTATTACTTCACAGTACACTTTGGTTATGTTAGTTCATTTTCAGATCTAGAGCAGAATTTTAGGACAAAATATGTTTTTAAAGCAGACATGTGGCTATGTTAAATGATTGCTGGAAATCTCAACAGTTTGACCATATAGTTATTCTTAATATTATTTCCATAATTAAATCTAATTCACCTGTATAAATGTTTCTTCCTTGCAAGTGTAATAACTTCATTTGTATATGTTGGCAGTCAGCATTGTTTCAATATAATTTCAGTGACTAAATAGGAGGCAAACCTGATAAGCCCTCATTAGGTCAAGTTGCTTCATTTGATTCATGCATGTATGTTTAACTCATTAGTGCCAAATAACAGTCATCAAAACAGCATTCAGAAAAACAAGTTAGCAGTCCTTCAAGTGTTTCTCAACTTAACAATCATAGATACTTTTGAGATGGAATTTTCTCATCATGGCTCTGAAAGAAAGATTATATACATCAATTTCATTAAAAAATCATAATCATAGCATTGTTAGGCATTAGGTTAGAGATGATGGTGAATAAAATTAAGTATAATCTGATCTGCATTTGAGACACTTAGGAATCTTAGGAATGAAGTTGTCAACATTCATGTATAGCAATGGCAATGAAAATATACATATGTTATAATAATTCTATTTATACATCTCTTACTGAATGAGGTACATAAGGAAATAAAAAAAAAAAAAACTTAATCCAAACTTATGGTAACAAAGGTGTAGGTTATTAGTATGTTGGCCAAATAACCTTCTAAGGGAAATGTCCTTTGACTGATGCATTAAGAATTAAGTTATTTGGTTTAAATTGTTAGTTAGTTCTGATGAAGTCCTGTGGTGGGACAAAAGCACTCAACTTGCATTTTATTTACAATAAACCAATTTTATATCACTCTCGCGCTGAACACAGTGAAGTTTATTTGGTTACTGAGGCACTAAGAACCTAGATATTTGATATCACGAGTTTGAATTAAATAATTTTCATTTTCTAGCCTTGTCATATTTAGTTATTTCATAATTTTGTTGTTATAATATTAAGTTATTTCATAATTTTGTGGTAGTTACAGCTTGTGGTGAGGTACAAGAGACTCTGGCTCAGGATTACAAACAGATACCCAAAATATATACTCTAAAATGAATATGTGATGGCATACACTAATAATAGATGTTAACATATAAGAGTTGGTGCTTCACAGGACTGCAAGAAATATAACTTGTCATATTTGCATTAATGTTTCACTGAGTGAAACAAAGCAGTTTGAATATTAGTCACCATGTTACAAATGAGGATGTGTCACAGAATTGCATATTAGATATGTGCTTTTAAGTTATGTGGAAAGAAGAAATTAGCATTCATTTGTACCAATAGTTAAGAACAAATGCATATTTTCAATATTTTTGATTATAAATGTTATAATTACTTTGTTATATATCAGTTTTTGTCATAGTCAGTACTATGAGGGAGAAAATGAATGTACATCTGGATGAGTACAAGTGAAGACATGATCATCTGAAAATATATATTATGAAGTAAAGTATATAGTCATATTACTAGGAACATTGAAAGCCCTATGCTGTTTAGATAGTATTACAAGGTGTAAACTTAAAGCTCTGCAGACAAACCTGTGGTACTGATCCATGGTGTCTCTGTAGTTCATCTGCAGAGATATAACAGTTTACTCATGTGACAGATTATGAAAAATAGGACACTTCTGCATTTATGTCAATGTCTTGTTAATCAAACATGTCAAAACACTTGGTGATGTTTCATGCTGAGGTTGACAACTGACAGAAAAAAGTTGCATGAATAGTGAGATATTGTCACTTGCTTGCAAAAATATAATAAACAAGTACATAAATTCAGTGTTCATTGTCAGTTATAAAATAAGGATTACGTATTGGAATGTCAGCATTATAACAATTATGAAGAGCTGTCTAGCTGATTTTTGTGCTTATACTTTCTGTGTAATTGTTACAGTTCAAGAGGTATGAGCAGTTGTTTAAGGTATGGATTTAGAAAAAGATTTTTTCAGGAAAAAAAAAAACAGCTCAGCATATGCACTGCCATTCATCTGGATGAAGATAACAGCCAGTATTCCTGAACCCCTGTACAGTGAATGAGTTATGTTTAAGTGCATATTTGTTCAAGTGTGTGTGACTTAAGGTGAACTTGGTGATATGCATTAGCCAAAGCCAGATCCAGCACTAACCAACCTAGGCAGTCACCTAGGGCTTGTTAGCTTGGGGGGGCAGACTCCTTTAAGACTGTACTCTGCATGTGTTACATGTCTTCTTTAAGGACGCAAGCAGACTGCCGCCTTAGTAGCATCTGTGCATGCATCTTTAGTATGACACATGCACATTTAAACACTGGAGAAGAGCACATGATTTTTAAGAGATGGATATAGATTTGGATTTTTATTATTGCAGAGAATTGCTGTTGCCATTCTGGATGGGGTTGATCATGAAACACAGAGGTAATTGTGTGTGTGTGCCCGCATGTGTGTGTGTGTGTGTGTGTGTGTGTGTGTGTGTGTGTGTGTGTGTGTGTGTGTGTGTGTGTGTGTGTGTGTGTGTGTGTGTGTGTGTGTGTGCCCGTGTGTATGTGTGTGTGTGTGTGTGTGTGTGTGTGTGTGTGTGTGTGTGTGTGTGTGTAATGCCCCAGTTAGGGATGGCAGGTTGTTTAACTTATTCAGGCTCAAACCCTGTACCTTGAATACAGAACCATACAGCCTGAATCCTCTACTGCAACTTGTCATCAGCAATTGCATTTCAAGGACTGTTGAGTTTCAGTGCATTTTCAACAAATGTTGATTTTTTTTTTTGTATTTTTAAACAATGTTGAGATCCACTGTATTTTCAAAAAATGTTGAGTTCTAGTGCATTTTCATAAGCATACTGACATTCGCTTAACATCACCCTCCCCCCTCTTGATTGGACTCATGGACAAAGTCACCTATTCACCCACACACATGGTCTGACACAAATGTACACACACACATCTACACTCACACATACACACAAACACACACACACACACACACACACACACACACACACACACACACACACACACACACACACACACACACAAACCTGACTCCATTCACGCCCCTACAGAAATGCACATACACATTCCCAACCCCTCCATGTCTCCACTTACCTGCAATGAAGCTTCTTTCATTGATCTCAGTGGGTAATGATAGACCTTTGGTTGAATTACATTTATCAAATGACCATGATAACTTAATTACTCAGCAGTGTAAATATGTAGCTACAAATATTGCCAGGCAGTACAACATGGCTAATTAGCATTAGCTGCTCCCCCAGATTGCCACATTAACTTTTACCAATGTTGACAGGATAACGCTATGCAGAAAGTCTTCATCTTGCAGAATTTCACTAAGGTAAGGTGGTTGGATTGTCCCCATGTGCTAGGGCTTACCACTTGTAGTTACCCTTTCTGAATCCCAGGGACTGTGTGGCTATTACTTCACTGTAAACTTTGGTTATGTTAGTTCATTTTCAGATCTAGAGCAGAATTTTAGGACAAAATATGTTTTTAAAGCAGACATGTGGCTATGTTAAATGATTGCTGGAAATCTCAACAGTTTGACCATATAGTTATTCTTAATATTATTTCCATAATTAAATCTAATTCACCTGTATAAATGTTTCTTCCTTGCAAGTGTAATAACTTCATTTGTATATGTTGGCAGTCAGCATTGTTTCAATATAATTTCAGTGAATAAATAGGAGGCAAACCTGATAAGCCCTCATTAGGTCAAGTTGCTTCATTTGATTCATGCATGTATGTTTAACTCATTAGTGCCAAATAACAGTATTCAAAACAGCATTCAGAAAAACAAGTTAGCAGTCCTTCAAGTGTTTCTCAACTTAACAATCATAGATACTTTTGAGATGGAATTTTCTCATCATGGCACTGAAAGAAAGATTATATACATCAATTTCATTAAAAAATCATAATCATAGCATTGTTAGGCATTAGGTTAGAGATGATGGTGAATAAAATTAAGTATAATCTGATCTGCATTTGAGACACTTAGGAATCTTAGGAATGAAGTTGTCAACATTCATTTATAGCAATGGCAATGAAAATATACATATGTTATAATAATTCTATTTATACATCTCTTACTGAATGAGGTACATAAGGAAATAAAAAAAAAATACTTAATCCAAACTTATGGTAACAAAGGTGTAGGTTACTAGTATGTTGGCCAAATAACCTTCTAAGGGAAATGTCCTTTGACTGATGCATTAAGAATTAAGTTATTTGGTTTAAATGGTTAGTTAGTTCTGATGAAGTCCTGTGGTGGGACAAAAGCACTCAACTTGCATTTTATTTACAATAAACCGATTTTATATCACTCTCGCGCTGAACACAGTGAAGTTTATTTGGTTACTGAGGCACTAAGAACCTAGATATTTGATATCACGAGTTTGAATTAAATAATTTTCATTTTCTAGCCTTGTCATATTTAGTTATTTCATAATTTTGTTGTTATAATATTAAGTTATTTCATAATTTTGTGGTAGTTACAGCTTGTGGTGAGGTACAAGAGACTCTGGCTCAGGATTACAAACAGATACCCAAAATATATACTCTAAAATGAACATGAGATGGCATACACTAATAATAGATGTTAACATAAAAGAGTTGGTGCTTCACAGGACTGCAAGAAATATAACTTGTCATATTTGCATTAATGTTTCACTGAGTGAAACAAAGCAGTTTGAATATTAGTCACCATGTTACAAATGAGGATGTGTCACAGAATTGCATATTAGATATGTGCTTTTAAGTTATGTGGAAAGAAGAAAATAGAAGTTATGTTCTTACCATAACGTTCCATGTTAGTTGTCTTCTTCTCGCCTTCTTCTTGCTGGATGGGTTCGGAGCCGACCTCGGCCCGACTGCCACTCTAAAAGCTCGAGAGTTGGTTCCACCGGCTCGAGGCTCCCCTTATATCCCACAATGCTAGGCGAGAGTTACCTCAGATCTCGTTTGTAAGCTAACCCCAGCTTATAATAGTAACAGAATAACTGTAAAACAGAATCCACCTCTAACAACAGGAAGAAGGAAGGGTGACCTATATCCTGAACCAGGAAATATGCATAATAGCATATGTCTAAGAAAGAGGTGGTAGAAAGAGAGGTCACAATCAGAACTCCTCTAGGTCTGTCCAGGCCAGGGGGAAGGAGGGTGGGACGCAAGAAGAAGGCGAGAAGAAGACAACTAACATGGAACGTTATGGTAAGAACATAACTTCTATATGTTAAGTTGTCTATCTCGCCTTCATTCATGCTGGATGGGACCGCGTCCCTAGCACCTTGTCCTGGGTGGCCTAACGGAACAGACTCCTGAGAACAGTGGAACCAAAGTTAGCTCTATGCCTAGAAGCTAAATCCAACTTATAATGAGAAATGAAAGTGTGAGGAGTAGCCCAAGTAGCCGCTGCACAAATGGTGTCGATAGGCAGTCTGTCTTGGAAGGCTAAAGAAGTAGCCAAAGCTCTGGTGGAATGAGCCTTAGGTTTATCAGGCAGCTTTTGATGTCTAATTTCATATACAAGGGAAATCAAAGATGTTAGCCATCTGGATAATGATACCTTTGAAACTGAAAGTCCCTTTCTGCTCTCCGCATAGGAGACAAACAGCTGATCAGATTTTCTGAACTGTTTAGTTCTATCCAAGTAGTACCTCAATTGACGGTGAACATCCAGGCAGTGTAATTTTTGTTCAGACCTATTGGAATATTCTGGAAAAAAGACCGGTAGATCAATGCTTTGATTCAGATTTGACGTCGAAACCACTTTAGGCAAAAAGGACGGGTTAGTTCGTAAGGATACTCTGTCCTTATGAAACAAAAGATAAGGAGAACGACAGCTGAGTGCTTGAAGCTCTGAAACTCTTCTAGCTGATGTAATAGCTACCAGAAAAAGAGTTTTCCATGATAATAATTTTAAAGAACAGGAGACTGCAGGTTCGAAAGGGGGAAGAATCAAAGAAGCAAGAACTAAATTTAGGTCCCAAGGAGAAGGAGGATTTCTTATAGGAGGTCTGAGAAGAAAAACTCCTTTCAAAAAAGCTTTGCAGAGCTTGTGGGACATTAGGGCAGATTCAGAAATACCCACATGAAAGTTAGAAATAGCTGCCAATTGAACTTTAAGTGTAGAGGAGATGAACCTGCATGGAAGAGTTCAGCTAGAAAATCGAGGACTAGTTGGATGGAAGCAGTGAAAGGATCTATGTCCTTTCCTTGAGCCCAATATGTGAAGCGTTTCCACTTACTCAAATAAATCTTTCGAGTGGAAGATTTATGGGAAGCTATCAAAATATCTCTAACAGAGTGAGATAATTGAGGAAGCCTGGCTAAGGTTGGAACTGGAGGAACCAAGCAGTGAGGTTCAGAGAGGGAGGGAGCGATGAAACTGACCCGACTGATGGATCAAAAGATCTGGAACTAGGTCCAGATTCCACGGTCGCTCAAGAGAAAACGATGTAGAAAGGGGAACCACACTTGTCGAGGCCAGTAAGGAGCAATGAGGATCAATGAGGCCTTCTGAGCGATAGCTTTCTGTATTACTTGAGAGATCAGTGGGAAAGGAGGAAATGCATACAGAAGTCCCGGGCCAAACTTGGACTAGAGCGTCTCTGCTGGGTTGGCCTGGTAAAGGGAATAGAGTGAAATATTCTCTGCACTTGCTGTTTTGGGGAGTAGCAAAAGATCGCAGCAAGGCTGACCCCACTTGAGAAAAATTTCTCTGACTACAGAGTCTTTCAGAGACCACTCGTGAGGCATGAGTATAGCTCTGCTCAACTTGTCCGCAATTTGATTGGACTTCCCGGGGATGTGCGTTGCTATCAGAAACCGCTGAGAAGAAATCGCCCATTGCCACAGTCTGAGTGCTTCTCGACACAGGGGTATGATCTGGTTCCGCCTTGTTTGTTGATGTACCACACTACAGACATATTGTCTGTCTGGATTGCAATCGTTCCCAAGGGAAGAGAGTCTTGAAGGGCTTGCAACGCTAAAAGCACTGCTCTCATCTCCAGAACATTTATGTGCAAGTGGCATTCGTTTGGTTGCCATGTGCCCTGGACCGTCCTGCCCTGATAATGCCCCCCCCACCCGATCAGGAGGCATCCGTTGTCAGAGTAGCAACCGGAGGAGGTGGAACAAAGGGTCTTCCGACAAGAGCTGAGGGGAAGACATCCACCACATGAGATGCTTTTTGCACGCTTGCGTGATCAAAATGGTGTGAGACATTGGAAGTTCCTGGTATGACCATTGAGTAAAGAGCATCCATTGAAGGATCCGCATGTGGTATCTGGCTAATGGGAGCAGAGGTATGGCCGCTGCCATAATTCCCAACACCTTTAGAACTAACCTGGCTTTGATTCTGTTGTTGTTGAAAAGGAGTGATACCAATTTGTGAATGTCTGTTATTCTCTGATGTGTTAGTCTTGCAGACATGTTTATTGTATCTAGATTTGCGCCTATGTAGGTAATAGTACGACAAGGCGACAAAACAGACTTTTCGCAGTTTATTGAAATACCCAGCTTTTGACAAACGCGAAAAGTATAATCTCTGGCCATCAGAAGGAGATGCTTGGTGGGAGCTGTGAGGAGCCAGTCGTCCAAATATGGAAACACCTGGAATCCCTGTCGTCTCAGGTGAGAAGCTACCACTGCCATGCATTTGGTAAACACCCGGGGGGCAGTGGTGAGACCAAAGGGCAGGGCCCTGAACTGAAAATGACTGGTTCCCAGCCTGAAGCGGAGGAATCTTCTGGAGCGTCTGTTCATCTTTATGTGATAGTACGCATCCCGAAGGTCTATGGAGCACATCCAGTTTCCTTTGCCCAAAAGGGGAAGGATGGATTGCAGCGTGACCATCCGAAATCTTGTTTTCTTGACTGATTTGTTCAAGACACTGAGATCCAAAATTGGTCTCCAGTCCCCTGTTTTCTTTGGAACTAAAAAGAACCTTGAGTAGATTCCGGATCCTTGCTGGTCTGCTGGAACTGGCTGAATTGCTCTTTTTGCAAGCAGTTTTGTAATTTCCAAAACTGCTAGATCCCTTTGAGCGGGTGGAACATCTGGAAGGGATTTTGACTGATTTGGAAAGCGAAGAAAGGGGATAGAATAGCCTTCGGAAATGATGGACTGTACCCATTTGTCTTGAGTCAGGGATAGCCAGGCTTCTGGGTACAGTGACAATCTTCCCCCGACTGCCTCCGAAGATGGGCAGTCGGGCAACACCTCAGGGATGCTGAAAAGGCTTGTCAGGAAAGACTTCCCGATTGCCCTGGTTCTGCGGACCCCCCCTGCCCCTAGGGCGACGTCTACCATTGTTATTCCCGCCTCTGCCTCTGGCGGGAAAACGACTCTGTGCGTCAGGCGAAGTCCCTTGAGATTGTTTACGGAACCACATCTTTCCACCTTTCTGGCCTTTGGGGTAAGGCCTGGAAGGAGTAGAAAAACGGACTCCAACGGCAGAAAGGGTCTTGCCATCAGTCTCGCACCTAGTCAAAGTTTCTTTCACTTGAGGACCAAAGAGGGATGATCCATCAAACGGGGAGTTCGTGAAAGATGTCTTGAAGGGTCCAAAATTGCATAGCCGCATCCAGGCATGCCTACGTAAGGCCACACCTGTCCCTGCGGCTCTGCTCGCTCCATCAGCCGCGTAAGAAAGAAGGCGCATGGAGGAGTTGGTTATGGAATTAAGGGTAGCCAGCTGCGTGTTCATCTTATCTTGGAAACCCGCAGCTGTAGGGTCCTTTAACATTTCACTCGCTTCCTTGATCAAGTCCCTTTGAAGACGAGTAAAATGGCACAGGTAGTTCAGCGAACGCATGGTAAATGTCGCTGACGAGAACATCCGCTTCCCGTACCTATCCATGGACCTAGATTCCTTGTTAGGTGGATGGACAGGTACTGAAGGATCAGCTAGCTCCTTCTTAGTGGCAGCAGCTACCACCATAGCATCCACAGAAACTCCTTTTGTTAAAAACTGTTTGTCTGCTGGAGCTGTTATGAACTTGGAGGGTCTCCTGGGAGTGGGGTCCACTGAATCAGGAGCCGCCCATGCCTTCTTAGCAACCACCTGCATGAGGGGGTCGAGGGGGGGGGACACCCAGGAGGTGGAAGGACGAGAGCCAAACGCCTCAAGATACACAGATTCGTCCTCCGAGGGGTTGAGGGGTGGCCAATTTCCCCTCTGTTTCAGGATCTCCAGAATGTCTGCAAATGAGACATCTTCAGAAGGGGAACGGGGGGAACCCTCAGAATCATCCAAATCTGTGTCTGACCTGATGCACTCAGGTGAGTCAATGTGTTTCCTCTTACACTTCCTCTTCCGAGGGGGCTCTTCTGCCAAATCAGGAGAGGCCTCGGAAGAGGATGAAATCCCCACAGGGGGTTCCTGAGGAGCTGGCTCTCTGCGGTCCGGGATGAGGGAGTGAGTCGACTTAGCCTGAGGCACCATAGAGGGAGGGGCGGACGGAGCCGACTGTGGAGTAGAGCCAAGCTCTAACACACTCCGCATGACCTCGAATGCACCCCTGTCAGGCAGAGCCAGAGGTCCCCGCTCCGAGAAGCTAAGAACCCCCCTCGGCACCGACAGTGATGGCTCCGAGGCCGATGTCGGAGCAGAACTCACCAGCGCCGAAGCACCGAGAGGGAGAGGGGGGTCGGACAAGGGTCCGATGCCACTCACCCCCTCGGAGCCGACGAGGGAAGTCCGGCGCCGAGATTCTTCCAAGGAAGAAAACGGAGCCGACGACAGAGCCGAAGACAATTGTATCGGCTCCGACGCTATCACAGTCTCGGTTCCGACACGACCCGGCTCCGAGCTCAAGAGAGTCGAAGGAGGAATATGTTGATGGACCGGGGCAGGCATTGACTGATGAGTCGGGCTCTGAAGCATCTGGGCCAGTGCCTCGGACTTAAGTAGTCGACTCACTACCCTCTGAAGGTCATGATCCGACAGCCTCGATGACCTAGAGGAGTGAGATCTTTGGCTCCGTTCAGACAGCAGGGGAAATCCTGGAGCCGAATGAACGGAGCCAAGAGATGGTGACCTGGACCTCTTCCTAGTTGTCGGCTCCGAAGGTCTGGTCGGAGCCGACACGGGAACTTCTATTACCTCGGCTCCGGCCGGAGCCGAGGGGGCCACAGAAACTGTGGACTGAGACTTATCGGCTCCAGCCGGAGCCGATGAAGGCAGAGGTTGAGAAACCTTAGGTCTCGGCTCAGTTATCGGAGCCGAAGACCTAGATGCCTTAGAGGGCTTCCCTGTAGAAACAGACAGGGAATCCTCTGGCTTGAGTAAGCCTCTAAGAATCAATTTATTCTTTCTTTCCTGCAGGACCCTGGGGCTGAAGCCATGGCACACAGCACAGGAGTCCTGCAGGTGCAAAGGCCCCAGACAGTAGACACAAGAAGTGTGAGCGTCTGTCAGAGACATTTTCTGACAGCACGCATCACACTTCTTGAATCCGGAGACCTTTGCTTCTTTAGACATTTTTTTGTCTCTGAACAGGTGTACACAAACACACTAGTTACACCCTGTCAAGTTAAAATATAATAAAAACCAGTAACTAGGATTTTAAAATAAAATAAAACACACACACTCCACTAGGGAAGGAAAGGCCTGTAGGCCCAAGGGAAGAACCTAAGGTTCTTGAGGGAAAAAAACGGAAAAAAAACGGAAATTTTTTAGAAGGGGATAAAATTTACTCTAAACTAAGGGAATTAAGTAAATATATTAAAATTAAAGGGGTTTTGAAGACTAATCTCAACAAGAAAAGTACTCACCAGGAACCGGTAGAAAAAAACAACCTCGAAGCTGCAGCGGCAAACGAGATCTGAGGTAACTCTCGCCTAGCATTGTGGGATATAAGGGGAGCCTCGAGCCGGTGGAACCAACTCTCGAGCTTTTAGAGTGGCCGAGTCGGAGCCGAGGTCGGCTCCGAACCCATCCAGCAAGAATGAAGGCGAGATAGACAACTTAACATTTAGCATTCATTTGTACCAATAGTTAAGAACAAATGCATATTTTCAATATTTTTGATTATAAATAGTATAATTAATTTGTTATATATCAGTTTTTGTCATAGTCAGTACTATGAGGGAGAAAATGAATGTACATCTGGATGAGTACAAGTGAAGACATGATCATCTGAAAATATATATTATGAAGTAAAGTATATAGTCATATTACTAGGAACATTGAACGCCCTATGCTGTTTAGATAGTATTAAAAGGTGTAAACTTAAAGCTCTGCAGACAAACCTGTGGTACTGATCCATGGTGTCTCTGTAGTTCATCTGCAGAGATATAACAGTTTACTCATGTGACAGATTATGAAAAATAGGACACTTCTGCATTTATGTCAATGTCTTGTTAATCAAACATGTCAAAACACTTGGTGATGTTTCATGCTGAGGTTGACAACTGACAGAAAAAAGTTGCATGAATAGTGAGATATTGTCACTTGCTTGCAAAAATATAATAAACAAGTACATAAATTCAGTGTTCATTGTCAGTTATAAAATAAGGATTACGTATTGGAATGTCAGCATTATAACAATTATGAAGAGCTGTCTAGTTGATTTTTGTGCTTATACTTTCTGTGTAATTGTTACAGTTCAAGAGGTATGAGCAGTTGTTTAAGGTATGGATTTAGAAAAAGATTTTTTCAGGAAAAAAAAAAACAGCTCAGCATATGCACTGCCATTCATATGGATGAAGATAACAGCCAGTATTCCTGAACCCCTGTACAGTGAATGAATTATGGTTAAGTGCATATTTGTTCAAGTGTGTGTGACTTAAGGTGAACTTGGTGATATGCATTAGCCAAAGCCAGATCCAGCACTAACCAACCTAGGCAGTCGCCTAGGGCTTGTTAGCTTGGGGGGGCAGACTCCTTTAAGACTGTACTCTGCATGTGTTACATGTCTTCTTTAAGGACACAAGCAGACTGCCGCCTTAGTAGCATCTGTGCATGCATCTTTAGTATGACACATGCACATTTAAACACTGGAGAAGAGCACATGATTTTTAAGAGATGGATATAGATTTGGATTTTTATTATTGCAGATAATTGCTGTTGCCATTCTGGATGGGGTTGATCATGAAACACAGAGGTAATTGTGTGTGTGTGTGTGTGTGTGTGTGTGTGTGTGTGTGTGTGTGTGTGTGTGTGTGTGTGTGTGTGTGTGTGTGTGTGTGTGTGTGTGTGTGTGTGTGTAATGCCCCAGTTAGGGATGGCAGGTTGTTTAACTTATTCAGGCTCAAACCCTGTACCTTGAATACAGAACCATACAGCCTGAATTCTCTACTGCAACTTGTCATCAGCAATTGCATTTCAAGGACTGTTGAGTTTCAGTGCATTTTCAACAAATGTTGATTTTTTTTTGTATTTTTAAACAATGTTGAGATCCACTGTATTTTCAAAAAATGTTGAGTTCTAGTGCATTTTCAAAGAATGTTGAGTTTCTGTGCATTTTCAATCAGTGTTGAGTTCTGGTGCATTTCAAAAGAATGCTGGGTTCTGGTGCATTTCCAAAGAATGCTGAGTTCCAGTGCATTTTTAAAGAATGTTGCATTTCTGAGCATTTTCAGGGACTGTTGAGTTTCTGTGCATTTTCAAACACTGTTGAGTTTCTTTGCGCAGAGATTGTAGCTGCTCCTTAAAATCAGATAACATCACACAATCCAAATTTGGGTTAAATTAGGGGTATTTTTAAATGGCACTGAGGTTATTGTATCCTACTTTGAGGTATGTTTTAGTGTTTAAAACTGCTTATGCTTTTATTTGTAGCATTTTTATCAAATGTGTGTTTTAATGAAATGGTCTTTCATGATGATGATGTTTGTCATCTATTTGGCAATAATGCTGCAGTCATCTATGTGTTTTCAACAAATTATCCTAGATCCTCCTTTCTAAACTGTCTCTTTTATGTTTCAATGGCAAGGCAATTTTCTTTAAAGCAAGCCTCACACAATACAGAGGAGACATTAAGTTCCACACTGCAGATCCTCAGAGATCATGTGACCATGTCTGTTATCTTGAGGTATGCTTCCAGTGTGCCTTTGCAGTATCTCTGTTGACCATTATGAGATCAAATGCCATGACTGAACCTGGGGCATAAGGTTTTCTGGTTAGTCACTTGTTAGACATCTTAAAACATAAACGTAAAAAGAATGAATAGATATTTTATTACTGGGATAATAACATTCTCTAGGCCTATGTTTAGACTGCTTTTGGCAAGTGATGTTATAGCACAGTGACAGAATAAGCAAGTTTAAACATATTCTTCACCCTTTTGCGTATATCTGGTATTTATTTGTTACTGTATTTACAGAACTGTATTTAAGGTCAAATCTATTGAGAGAAGTTTGTTGTTAAATATCTTAATCCACACACAGTGCCCATTCCAGTGAAATTAATGGTTGAGGATTTGTTGCCCCGGGGCTGGTGACATTGCTTTGGTAAGAATACTTAAGTTAATGTGGTCTTTGGAAGTGATGTTAAAGATTTTTGGGGGTCATTATTGGCGGCACTTCTAAAGACTGTTTGGATGATATCACTAACTCATGCAAGTATCAAGAATACCAAAGTTATAATAATCAGAATGTATAATGCATATGCAAAGGTGTCAAATAAGTTACAGCAGAACAGAAATCTGTAGAGTGTCTTAAAATCTGCTGAAAAAAGCCGTCTAAATTTACAGAACTCTCAGCAGTAATAATAAAAATTCCCAAACCTCTGAAACATGCATTCTGCTGTCTCTGTATACAAGACAGTCATGGCTACCAATAGGACCACATAACTGTTCTCAAGCTTCCATTCATTGCTTAAGGTCCCCTTTTCAGTTTTGCTTGTTGTATCATTGTTACAAATTCTGAAGTGCATATTCCCTTTGTCTCTACTCTCATCCTTTTGCAAGAATACAACCCAGTTACATGTTATACAGTAACATAGTTTGACTTGAAAACTATTTTCCTTACTCTCAATAATGCCCGTTGTTGTAATGAATATTAATCCTACCTCCTGCACCTCCCAGCCCTAGTACTATTTCCAGTGGTTATGGTAATCTCTATACAACTGTGTTTGGAATCACATGACTCTAAGGGTTAAAGTACTCAAAAGACCAATGTAGCTCTTATAATAATATCACAGTCAAGGAATGTATATTATAAATAATTTAATATTGTTATAAATGCATATTATAGACATTAAAACATATATATTAACTGTTAGAGAAGGACTGTATATCCCATGTGACAGTTCAGCTCACAGGTTTAATGCTAAGAGCTCCTAACAAGTTTCATCCTGTAGTCCTGTGTTTGCTTTCCTCTTGTTCCCACTTGCAAACTGTGTGACCCTGAGAAAGTCACTTAACTAGGCAGTGCTCTCTGGTCACCCTTAAAAGCAGACTTATATCCAGTGGGTTTACCTAACACAGAGAAAAATAAATAAATGCATTTTACTCCATCTAATGATGCAGTTAGCTGGTGTGAAGCAGCCAGTTTTACTTTGGATAAGGGTCACTGCTGCAGTATGGAATAACAGATGACTTACTCACCAAAACAGTTGCATCTATTGTAGGCTGTTTTTCAGTAGACACTTGATCTCTGGTATGTTGCTCAATGCTTATCTTGAGCCACCATTAAATAATGACATCTGTTAGCATGCAATTCCTTCATTAGCGGCACCAGCATGTGCTCAGATCAGTTCCTGGAATTCTGATATTGTTACAATCAACACTGACTTATATTACGGACAATGCCTTTAATTTTAAAACCATCAATTAGTGTTTGTGCTAGGCAAAGTATCCCAAAAAGATCTTCACTTAAAGTAACTTTTTGGTTGGCCATAAACTATAATTCTTAAGACTGCGAGCCCTGTAAAAAGTTAACAAAATGATTAAGCTCATAAGAATTAAAGACTCACATTAATATTTAAGCTGAAAAAAAAGAATAATTAACATCTTACTATAAAAATACAAGAAGCTTTCTAAACCAGAGGATACAACTCAAAAGGATTTCTGACTCTAAATATTCTTTTACTGAACAAAAATAAAAATGTATGTCTTCAACCAGTTTTTGGAAGAGGCAAGTTTACAAACTTCCACTTCAGAATACTAGAGCCTCCGGGCCATAGAGCCAGTCAAAAAGGTTCTCAAAAAAGACTCACAAGGGTTATTACAATCATCATCAAAGCTGAAGATTCATACATTTATGGAGGTATCCAACAGCAGCCTCCAGTGATAATTTTATGATTTAGTCCACTCTCTTCGGTGTATAATAGGCTAATGACCTCTGGGGCCAAACATTCTACACTATTTCAAATAAGTGGCTATGAAAATGCCCAAGTTTTCCTTACTGCAAATACTTATGCAAGACCTGACATCACATATCCATGTGCCAGCATATTCCACTGCACCTATGTAATCTGCTTCATAGACTGATGCTTTGTTCCTGAACCTTAATCTGAGACTACTTTAACACTTTGTACAGGATGTATATGAGGGATCAGAGGCAAAAAATAAAATGGAAGAGTTCCTCTCTCATACGTTGTGTCTGAAGAGAAAAAACAGGCAGGGATGTCCTCTTTCTCCTTTATTATTAGCATTATATTTAGAACCAGTGACAAAGAAAATAAGGGACTCCGAATTTCAGGGATATAATTGGTATGATAATCAAGAAAAGTTAGCTTTATTTGCAGACGATATTATTTTGTACCTGATAAAACCAGAAACGGACATTCAGGGACAGTTTCAAGTCTTTTGGGGATATAAAATTAATGAAGACAAAAAACTATAGCTGTAAACTGTATACCCACACATGAATTGGTTCAGTAATACCCATATTTATGAGGGCATGATAAAATTAAGGATTTAGTAGTAGGGGTTAAAAAGGATTATGTTATGGCATCTAAGGATATGTCGTAAGAAACTAAACAAAAGATAATACAAAAACTGAGAAACTGGAAGCTCTTGTTTATGGATATGGATATCCATATGCAAGCAGTGAAAATGTTTTAGTCTCTTTAGTTTTATCTACAGGTCAGACATATTTTTATCAACCAGATGAGAAATTGTAGACAGTAATTAGTAAAGAGTTGAAGGATTTTATCTGGGAGGAGAAGAGGGCAAGGGTCAAGTGTGATAAGCTGATCCTTCCAATAGAACAAGTTTGTTTAGGATTACCTGATTTGAAGGGATATTTTAGACCTACACAGTTAAGGCTCAAATACATAACACAAGGAGGAAAGCTATAATTCAAAGTGGAAAGACATGATGTGGGGGGGGGTATTCCAGAAGTAAGGAGAGTGTGAGATTTTGAATGCAGATCCTTAAGGAGAATAACAACAGCCATACAGAATAATATATTCATAAAATAGCAGGGTAGGTGTACAGGATAGGGGTACAGAGAATATGCAAAATGGGACTGGAATTTACTGGAAAAAACTGGTAAAGGAATAAAAGTATTGGAACAAATAACAAAAGAGGGATGCTAATATAGTGGGAAGATGCCAAGAAGACATTTAGACTGAGGCCAGAGACTGCCTTCCCTATCAGTGACTGAAATCACAGTATAGCAAGTAAAAAAAAGGAGAGGGGAATCCTAAACAAAAGAACTGCTCTGGTAGAGTTTTTAGTTGAATCTACATCAGACACTGCTGTTAAAAGAAGATAATTAGTAGGACATGTAAAATATTGCATGATAACTATAGAAATCAATCAGAGGAGATTAGAAAAAACTGGAAAGAGAGATTGGACAAGAAATTCACAAGGAAACAATGGCTGGAAATATGTATGGTTCCCAGATATGCAACAAAGTCTAGAAGATTTAGGTTTGCTCAAAAGTGTTTGCATAGGTATTTTTATACCCCATACAGACTCCGAATAATTATTCCTTGGGTAGATGGCAAATGTTAGAGGTGTGATGAGGAAGAAAGAGGTATATGGGAGTATATGTTTTGGGAGTGCTATGAGTTGGCAGCCTTTAAAAATTCCCTACAGTGTCAAAAATATTGGGTAAGCAAATGACTGCAACTAAGGAAATAATTTTTTGAGCTGAGATACAGGCTCTGAATTGTCTAGACATAGTAAGGCCTTGTTAAATGTAATTCTTATTGCTGCCAAAAAAAGCAATTACTAGAAAATGGAAATCAAAACCTAAACGAACTATATTTCAAGCAGTGCATTTTGTGATGGAGTTAAAAGAGTTGGAAGTGGGATCTTTAGAAAAAGGGTAGGAGCAAATTACCTAAAAAAATGGAAATTGTAATGATACATGCAGAATAATGTTTTGGAGGAGGAGTGAGGTTTAAGGGAAGGCAGAAATTGATCAATTTATGCAATGCTGGATTTATGATAATTGTATAAAAGAATATATGTGATGTATAGTGTCTATAACTGTGAATGTGCTAACATGGTTTGTTTTCTTTTATATAAATGTATGTTTGCCTATGTCTAAAGTAATAATTTGATAAAGGTGTTTAAAAAACACTATGTACAGAAAGCAGCTGCCAGAACAGTCCTTTCAACTAAGTATAGTTTTTGCCAGTATTGACATAAGCACATCCAAGGTCTCCTAATGAAACCAAACAGGTGGCATTTTCACTACTATCAGTATCACTAGCTTTGGGAAAAAGAAGAGAAACTATCTCCATCTCAGTTAAACAAAATGATGAGGATTTCTTCACAAGCAAGATCCATTCCCATTTATATATATATATATATATATATATATATATATATATATATATATATATATATATATACCTGTAGAGTCATAAAAATATTTTTTTCAAGAAAATATGTTTAAATAAAGTTTATAGCAGTCCTTGATGGAATTGTCTAAATATTTAATTGATTGCATGCAACTGGTTAGTTACAAAGCACTTTGTGTATAAATTGGGTTGGATGTAGTTGAATGAATTATTTTCAGAAGGCGAAAGGCCGAGGTACCTGAATAAACTGAATGCTGAAATACATCCTTTGGTATTTGTGGTTCCTACGTTGAAGCCATTTTTTGCGTTTCTTGTGATAAATAGATTTGGAAAGAGGGTTCTTATCTCTTCTTACCTGGTTATAAAGGTTAGTAAATACATGATCCATATGGTTTAGCATTAGAGTTATTTTCTGAACCTAATTCAGGAGACTGTATAGTTTCTGCTAGTCCCACTAAGGTCAACTTAGAAAAAACTAACACCTACAACAGATAAGATTGGAGTGAGTGGAGTGCATATGTTGAAATGTGCTTGTGGTTGTATGGACACTGCTATGATATCTGCAGCAACTGCTGTAACTGTCAGTAATCACACATAACTTATGATAGAATATCATCCACAGAACATAGAAATAAATTTTCAGGATGCTCCTGTTTAGAAAACTTGTTGCTATCATTTTAAATGACTTAGAGCAAAAGAGGGCACCACCATTTATATCAGGCAGTAAACATTTGGGGATAATCAAAAACTACAGTATCTCATATGTTATCCCTGTAAAGGAGTATATACTTGTGAGCTGTCCTCGACTGAATTCAAATTAAAGTTTTCCTTTGTCAGAGATAAATCAGCAATATCTACATTTACCAAGCAAATGGCATCAGTACCATTACAACAAGATACATTTTTCAGAGCTCTGGGCCACATGTCTTCATGCATCTTAGTGATTTCTAATGCAAGGCTACAAACTAGAAACCTCAATGGCTAGTGAAATATCTGTAATCAATGAGTAGATTCACTAGAAGCATTTGTTTTATTTCTGCAGTCAAGAAAAATTTAATTTCTTATTGAGATCAAATCCTTGCAATTTGTCTTGAAATATACCATTCATATGTCTTACTTTTCAACAATGTCTAACAAATGACTATTGAATTACATAGGTAGAGCAGCCATTGCAAAGCTTTTTCAGTGCAGTATTACAGTCTCACCATGAAAAGATCACCTTCATATCTGCATAAAGCAGATAAAATCAGTACTCAAGGCTCTCAATTTTTTTTTTCAAATCAAGTTTAGTCCAGTCCCCTTCAGATCAATACAGAAGGTAGTAAAAGGTGTAAATAAGAACTTGTTGGATCCATAGCACATAGAAAAAGGTCTGACTGTGACCTAGATACCCCAGGATCAGCTAGTAGCCAGTGATCTAGAGTGCCAGATGGTGGGAGTAAATATGATTATAGCTCTCAGGGGCAAGGATATGGCAGTGTATAGGACATGCCTAATATTATGATTCCAAGTGGAGACTGAGGATCATACAGTGATGAGGCATTCTTTGTGATACACTTATCATGTGTTCCAATCTGTGATGTACTCATCAAATTGTGGAAAGTAGGGCTTAACCCATCTACAAACTTACCCAGCCAATGTCCCAGGAGGCATCAACGATGACACTGTGATTGCCTTTCCTCTCTGTCTCCTAGTCTCATTGACCCATGCACTCTCAAGCCAAGACCAGAATAGCTGGTCAAGAGAAGGTCAACACCTGCACCACACCACATGCAACACATAGCCCTCCAGAACACCCACCATCACAGCTCTCACATAAAAACACAAACAACACACCCACCTACGCAGCAGCTCTCAACAGAAATCTACCCAAACAGCAGAGGCCTCCAAGGCAGAAATGCACTCGACCATCACAACACAGCACAAACCACAAGACACATAGTTCACCTACACAGTGTGCCCCTCAACCTAAGCCCCTAAGGCAAAACAGCTTGCCCAATACACTAATCACAGGTGACTCGATAGTGAAGCACACCGATGTCCCACTCACTAGGTTGAATAAGGAGAAGGTAACAGTCAGCTGTCTATCAGGTGCCAGAATCTGACACATAACACACGCACTCAGGTCACTCCACAACAAGTACAAGTATGACTCTGTCACTGTCCATGTGGGTGTGAATGACCTGAGATGCACCTCCCTGGACTACAAGAAAAGAGACATGGAGGAGCTCTCGGATTATGTGGCCCAGGCAGGTATGACCCCCTGAGCAGCATCCTACCATCACCCAGAATGATACCGCAGTACAAGCAGAAAATGATTGACTTCAACAATTGGCTAAGTTTCTTGGGTCATTCTAAGGGGATCCAGTATCTGTCTGCTTGGGATGACATGACTGACAGACCTCGATGCTTTGCCAGAGATGGCTTGCATCTGTCACCACTGGGTTTCTGGATAATGGCTAAAGCTCCTGCCACCCCCATAGTGCCTTTTTAGGTGATGTTCCAAAGATCAAATTACCACCATAACAGCTACAAATAAATGCAATCTGAGGGTCATGCTGCTCAATGCTAGAAGTCTAAATCTCAAGACGCATTTGCTCGAAGTAGTCCTCAAAATGGAGAACATCCACATTTGTGCTGTAACGGAGACCTGGTTTAAAGCAACAGAAAGCAACCCTGCATTACCAGGCTATAAGTCATTCCATACCTTTCGGCCCCAGAACATGGACCGAAGCTCCAAAGGCAGACTAGTAGCCCAGCATAATGCATCCGAGATACTTCAGGTACAACTAACATTGGGTAAGACATCAGTTCAGGTCGTAGCCTGCTAAAGATCCCTAACCATGTCCCAAGACTCTCACTCCACATTCCTAAGCATCCTGGAATCTATTAGGGTCCAACCCAACACTCTTATACTAGGTGACTTCAACTACCTCTCCATCAACTGGGAAAACTACTCATGCACGAATACACTGGCCCAACGCTTCCTGGAATTCATCAATTCCAATGCCCTGGACCAGCTCATTCTTACCCCCACTAGAGGAAGCAACATCCTTGACCCGGTTATTACTAACATGGGCAATCATTGGTTAGATCCGACCACAAACTAATCACCATAGAAATCCACATTCACACCCCCTGCAAAGGTAACCACCATGAAAAATTTCTCCGAAGCTGACTTTGGTCTCCTGAAAACAGAGGTGGCTAACTTCACGGCACCTATGTCAATGGAAAATAGATGCATGACTGCCGAATCATACACCAATGCACTGTATGAACACATACATAAATGCAAGGAACTAGCCATACCCAACAGAACCAAGTCGCTCTCCTCCAAAAAAAGGAAGCTAATCTGGTGGTCCCTTGCCATTAATAAACTCTAAAACATAAGGAAGAAACTATTGCAGAAAAAGGTGAAGTCCTAAGACTAGAAAAACTCCCGTATTAGCCTCAACAAAAAGTTGAGATACCTCATCAAAACCTCTAAAGCCAGCTATGAAGGGAGAATTGTGGCAGACACTAAAAACAACCACAAAGCCTGCTATAGTTATATCAAGAATCTCCATGGCAATACCCAGGTTTGCTCTGAGTTACTGCACAATGGTACCTCCTATACTGAGCCAACAGATATTGCCAACATACTGGCTGACAGATTCTCCCCCCCCCCAGAGGACCAATCACAATACTGGAGGAATGCCAAGCACCCAGCATTACTGTAGCACAGGTTAAAGCTGCATTGTCCAAGGCTAAGAATACAGCTTCCATAGGACCTGACAATATCTCTGGATGTGTTCTATATGAATTACAAAGTGAACTGGCACCACATCTGTGTGCCCTGTTCAATCACAGCCTCACCTAAGTCTTTGTCCCTACCGAATTGTGCACTGCTACAGTCATCCCTCTCCATAAAAGGGGAGTGACTACAGACCCTGGGAGTTATCATCCCATTAGTCTGATGAGTCTAATATGTAAGGCTGTGGAACGCATCATCATAGACCTAATAAACAAGGATATAGGGAGTCTCCAAAGTCTAGATCCCACGCAATTTGGTTTCATGAAAGGTAGGTCATGCCTGCTCAACCTGGTTGACTTCTTTGAGTCACCAGAGCTGTGGATGAGAGCAAGGCAGTTAATACAGCCTACCTCGATCTGGCCAAGGCCTTTGATACCACTCCCCACTCAGGAATTATTGATAAACTCACCAAACTAGGCATTAACCCCTGTATCACTAGGTGGGTTGCAAATTGGCTCACAGATAGAACCCATACTGTGAAAGTAGCAGGCTCCAAGTCAGACTGCTGACCAGTCATGAGTGGAGTCCCACAGGGATCGGTCCTGGGTCCTCTCCTGTTTGGCATCTACTTCTCAGAAGTCCAGGCCAACACGGAGGGACTATGGCTGACCAAGTTCACAGACGACTGCAAGCTAGGAGCCATTATTTACTCCCCAAATGATGAAGACATCCTACAGGAAGGCCTCACTGAGACCAATGTCTGGTGTCAAAACCATGGCCTTAAGCTTAATGCCAAAAAATGTGTTATCATCCTCATTTGGAAAAACTCAGTTCCCACTAATTACTACACTGATGGGAGCCCTCTGAACACTGAAGGCTTTATAAGAGATCTGAGGACACAGGTTGACAGCAACCTCTCCTTCGACCACCACATTGCCACTGTGGTCAGAAAGTCCTACTATGTGGCACATCTCATTATAAAGGGTTTTGCATCCAGGAAAAAAGAGGTCATCATCTCTCTCTACTCTTCCCTCATTAGGCCAGTCATCGAGTATAATGCCCCATTTGGCATGTACCTCACTAGACACCTGCAACAGCTGGAAAGGCCACAAAAGTACCTCACGAAGAGGATCCTAGGCCTTAAACACATGTCATACATGGACAGACTCAAAAAACTCCAGCTATTCTCTGTCTCATATCGTCTACTAAGAGACAATCTCTGCTTGACTTACAAAACCATGTCTGACCCAGCTCTGTTAGAAATGCTACATCTAAAGAAATCCCAATCCCTCCACACCACATGTTCCAGACACCTCAACCTCATTACCACATTCAACAAAACATGCTGGAGGGACAGGTTCATAACCTAGAGACTGCCCCATGCTCTGGAATAGACAGAAGGACATCCTTCATAGCCTGCTCTTCCTCTTGATATACATTTTTAGGCCTACAGCAAGGACTCTACATATGCCATGACTGGCGCTTTATATAGAACCACAATATTCAACAGTCAGTGTCCAGGAATTTCCAACCAAGCACCTTTTTGTTTATTCCAATAATATGATAGGTATATCCTAGGGATCTGTTGCTCACTTTTATAAACTAAGGCAGCTTGGTTTTAAATGTATTATGCCTATTACATCTAACAAAATCTCTAGTAAAGCTGAAAGAAGGACAGAAAAGAATAGTATCTGAAATGGAAAATAGCAAGATAAGGCACTAATACTTTGATAGTGTGTCATGTTCAGGTACTGGAATGGAAGGCTGCCTAGAAAATTAGCAGAGCTTAAGTATAGTTAGCTGCACTTTAGAGAAGACTTTGAAAAACAAGAAAGAATACATAATTGTTTATAAAGTTAATTATTTGACTGTAATGATATAGCAGCCGCATCATAAGAAAACTAGAGTGAGGCTGTAAAGAGTTCTGCTAGGCATGACAGAACAACATCAGAAATATTTTACAATATTTACAATAATGAGTTAACACTGTAGCCTCAGGGCAGCTTAAGTAAAGGAGTTTTATCCTGTGAAGTTTGACTTGTTTTTGCCCTGCTAGTGACAACTGTAGGCTGGGTGAGGTTTAAGTTCAAGTTTAAGTACTTAAAACATATAAGAAGCAATGAATAATTCAATTAAACCCCAAAAATTCTAAGAAAGTTAAAACAATGAGTAACAATAAGTAACTAAAATAAGTAATGCTCAACCAATTTTAAAGCTGATTGCAATGTCCAAGTCTTTAAAAATTGTAGTCTTCCTTATATAGAAAAGTTTGATGGTCCAAACGCCTTTCTTCAAGACATTGTAAAAAAAAAAAACTTGCACAATATGCTTAAGGGCAGTCAATGAAATCATAACAGTAAATGATTAGTCAAAGAAATAGTGATCTCTTCTGGACAGGGTCATTGTAACACTGATCTTAGCATTTAATCACTTTTGTTCTGTTCTTTTGCTGGCTGGAATTTTCATCAGTTGTACTTCTATTCCTAAGAAAAGGGCCAATGCTGGTCTCAAGTTAATGTTCTATGGCATCGTAGTTGATGTGAAAGGTACCTGTATATTTACATACATATGTGTGTGTGTGTGTGTGTGTGTGTGTGTATATATATATATATATATATATATATATATATATATATATATATATATATATATATATATATATAAAATATTCCATACAACAGCTTTTAAAATGCAGTGCTTTCAAATAATAAAACATCTTGTGGTTTTTCACACAAGGTACACACAATACATTAACTCATTCTGTCCTGAGCAGTAGAAGGCTAATTAATCTCCTTGCTTCTTGAAATCTCTTAACGATCATGTTCAAAGGTGCAAAACAAACATTTCTTTCCAAACAAATAAGATGTATGTGAACATTTTTATGTAAGATAAGAAAAGTGCATTTTGCAGCCTTTAAAAAATATAATGTTTAAAATACTGCTTTGAAACATGGAAGACAAGATGTACTGTGCAGTGTTTACAGCATGAATATTCATTCATGGGCAGGCAAGAAGTGCTTACTTCACTTTGGGTTCCAGCTCAAATTATGCTGGACTAGCATAGGTAGGTATTGTAAATCAGTTATGTAATTGCCAAACTGTTAAATTAACAATTTGGTATCATCACTTAACAGTTTGACAATTACATAACTAATTTACAATTACTTACCTACGCTAATCTAGCATAATTAGAGCTGGAGCCCAAAATGACATAAGCACCTGGCTATGAATATTCATCTTATAAACATGGCTCAGTAAATTTACTCTTCCTTGTTTGGAAGCAATTTTTAAAATATTTTATTTATAAATGGGTGTGAAATGACCTTTTGTGTTTGTATAATAAAAGGTGTCCGCATGCACTTTTTTACACAAAAGGTCGTTTTGTTCCTTTAGACATTATCTTTAAGACAAGAAAACACTTGCTTCCTGAGAGGTTTTCTTCCAAATCCTCTATTGAAAGCATGCCTGATATGGTTCCCAAAAATCTTACAACCAATACAAGCTGCAAAAAATGTGCAAAATATGAAAGTTGTTTGTGAGATGATAGGCTGTCCACTGGAGTTAGTACAAAAAGTCTGTCAGGTGGCAGTGAATTTATATTTCAAATTTATTAAAGAAAATGTTACTTTTATAGCAGTATTATCTAGAAACAATGGGTTGCATTTTTTGCAACCACGCAAGATACAACCAGTATATTGGTGAGTGAATTGTTTGTCTGACCAAGAGCTTTCCAGTTATGTATGACAAGAGAAGGTAGCACACTGCTGTTTTGTCATATTGCACAATCAATCCAAATTATGAACATTATATTTTCACAATATTTCAACCCAACAGTATTAATCTATAGAACCATGCACATTAGATAGTAATGATGAGTGGCAAAATTGTGTGCAATAATGCAGTGCATCAGTGCATCAACATTTACTTGCCAAATATGCCACAAAAATAATTCTGCTATGTAAATATAGCTAATATTCATAAATGCTTTACCAAACAAACATTTATATGTGTGGAAGACTTCATATTATTTAACATTTAATGACAATTTTTACATACCACAGACAGCATGCATATGCTACTCCAAACAGGATGATACCACACTCCATTTTTGCATAGTTAATGTACAGTGTCAGTGGCACAACAAGTAGTTCACTAGCCTTTGGTGCAGAAGGTGTTCTATTCCTACACCAGGTAGATCAAGTGCTGACACTGCAGTGCAGCATAAGGAGGTTGCTGTGCTCCTGAGTGTGCCAACCTTCAGATGAAATGTTAAACCAAAGCCTCATATGCTTGAATTGGTGGTAACTCAGGCAGAAGTAAAAGATCCCATGGCACCTATTGACAAGACTAGGGGTACTTTGTTTAACACAACATAAAAAACACATTGTTTACATATTTAAAAAATGTACAGATTTACAGGCACATATATTTCTATTGTTTTTCTTACTATTTGTCGTTTTTCTTATAACATCTTCATTGTTATTCTTCCATAACTGACCCCCACTCCTTTTCCATAACCATAATCTAATTTTTCACAATATATCTGGCAAAATCCATTTCCCATTAAACAAAATTTCATTCAGTCTTTAATTCCAGATACCCCACATCACATAAATAAATTCTTAACTACTCTTCTCACATATTCTTCTTTTTGTTCTTGTAATATCCATCCATAATCATATTCATATCTATATTATTTGTGTCATTAATATTCTCAAAAAATCTTCACACAGCTTTTTCCAGAATTTCGCCACTCTTTTACATTTCAAAAATCAGGCTCTGTTTCTCTTCCTCCCCACAAAATAAACATAGTCTTGCAGCTTTCTTTTTATAAGGAATATTCCTTTTTTACTGATAACTTATTTATTACAAGTCTCCATTAGAAATCCTGACACTCTACTATCATGGTACACCAACATTTCCTTAGTTTAAAGGCTTTAATCACTTCTCATAGTAAATTTTCCCATGTATTTACTTAATTATATTGTTTTATTACTTTATACCACATCCTTCTGTCTTTCTTAATATCATCAATTTTTATTTTCCATGTTAGTATTTTTTCTTGATATTTTTAATTTCTTCATTTGTATATTATTTCTCTCTTTTTTCTTACTCTCATCATCTCACAGACCTTTTTGTACTTATATTTAACATTTCTCACTATTATTTTTTCATTCTCTTCCTTTACCCACATTAATACTCTATACAAATTTAAAGAAACAGAATAAATAACTGGATTTAGTAACCCCAACCCCCCTTCATCTTTTGCTGTTACACAAAAAAAACCTCTTTTCACTGGATTTAACCTTAAACCCAGTATGAAAATACCAGTTGCACAATTTCCTTTTCATATTTTTCTGGGATCATACAAAAATCTGGCATATATGCCATTTTTCCTGTTAATAGAGAATTCACCAGATAAACATTTTTCATGAATGCTAATCTGTATGTCCTCCACAGATGTCCTATTTCTTTTACTTCTTTTAACAAATCCTCCCATTGCATCATAACTACATAATTTTCTCAAATGTTATCCCTAGCAGAGACACTTCATTCTTTAAAAAAAATACACAACCCAATTTTCAAAACATTACCCAAACTATTACTTTTATCATTATTCAAAGTCATTCCCATTTGCTTTAAATATCCATTCAGACAGTCAACACTTGTTCTTAGCAACTACAGCTATATTGTCTGCTTATGTCAAAACTACTGGCATCACCACCTCCTACTGCATCACATATCTAGCATCTTTTAATACACTACTTTACTCACTAATGCATTCATTTCCCAGTGCAAACAAATTTCCACTTATGGGACATCCTTGTCTTATACCACACTTCATGCATGCATATTTCTTTACTGAGCTACCTATTCACTAACACCCTCACTCAGTTATTTTGATAAGTTGACATACACAATCTCCTAATTCTTTTACCTGTTCCATACTTCTCCATAACATCCCACAAAGCATCATGTCCTACTCTATCAAATGTCTTGCTAATATCATCTATCATAAGTTTTACATCCTCAATATATTCCACAATTTCTCTCACAGCCAATAACAATTCTTGACATACCTTCTGTTTTATTTTATTTCATAATATCTCTCAATCTTCCTTCCATTCTCTTCTAAATTATTCTCATAAGAATTTTATAATCTGTATTATTTAATATAAAGGGTCTCCAATTTTTTATTTAATTATTCTAATCTTTCTTCCATATAAATTGAAATATCCCACTATAAAACTGTTTATAGACAAACCCATCTTTCAATCATTCATTCCGTATATTTACAAAATACTCTCTTTGCAATTCATTAATTTCTTGTACATTCCATCCCCTAAACCACCTTTGACTGATACTGAATCAGCATTTACTTTCCTAAGTATTTCATCCAATTCTATAATAGTAATTTTTTTTTTTAAATCTTCCTTAACTCATTCTGGATTTTTTTACTTCCCATTCGCTCATATTTTCCTTCTTTTTGCTCTTATACATATTTTCTGCATGATGTACCACAGCACTCATAATATGCTCTTGGGTTTTTTTTACCTCTCCTTTTACATATTTTATTTCCCTCATTATACTAATTTCCTCCTAATGCGGTGGTGGTGCTGCAGTAGCGTTGTCGCCTCACAGTAAGACGTTGTCCTGTTCGATTCTCAGCTAGAGCGTCTTCTGTGTGGAGACATGCGTGAATGGGCGTACCTTTGTTGAAGGTTGTGCGTCAGAGCTGGCAACTCATCATGTAAAAATCTACTGCCAGTCATTAGCGGACCGGAGTTCCGCTGTGGCGACCCCTAACCGGGAAAAGCCGAAAGACACAACAACAACAACAACCATTTTACGCAAATATGCAGATACCTCCCTTCTTGTAAATAATGTCTGCCTAAACAGTAATGCCTTATGTTTGTTTTTCAATTTCCTTTATGTATATTTCTTTTTCCATAACATAATACTCTCTTGTACTATTCCCTAAATTTTCTAATACATTTCTATAAAATTTCCATACTTTACTTTCTCTTCCTTTCTTACATCATATTGCCATAAAAAACACTTTTTAAACTTCGTTTCAAATTCAGTACACCATTCAGACCAGTTTTTATAGAAGTCCTTAATGGTTGTAGGACCCTGTCATAACTGCAATACTTTCCTCAATTTCATCCCATAATTTCTAATTTATTCTTTGTATTCCCTTTCTTGTTTATCATTCTCTATTTCTTCTATCACCTCCATCCATATTGCTAAATGGTTTGAAAAATCCATCACCACTGTATCACCATCAGCTACCCCCAAATCTTCTGATAATACAAAATAATCAGTTCCAGATCCATGTGCCTCTTCTATAAGTCCATATAGCTAATTTACCACATTTTATCACTTCCCATTTTTTTTTTAACTGTTTCCCTTTCTTTTTATATTTTCCCTGTAAATTAAAATTAAAATTTCCTGCGGTTATAATTTCATGTTAACTACCACATAGTCTAATATTTTAATAAACAACTTATCTCCTTCCTTGCTAGTTATATGTAGAGCCAGATCATGGTCAACTGAGGTGATAATGGACTGCCCCCCTAGCAGCCATACCAATATGCCATTACTTGTCTGTCTCTCCTCAATTACTATAAATCCTGTTAAAACCTGTCAGTGTGCATACTATTTTTTTTTTACTTCTACAAGGATCAAAGGTATTCAAAACTGTTAATTAAAATTTTACAGCAAAAAACACTGATAGCTATTTGTTAAACAAAACAATATCACACAGAAAACAGACATAGCATGAGCAACAGCAAGTGACTCTTGCCTTGAAACTCATATTTATTGAAAATGCATCTGGCAATCCATTAAACTACAAGACATGTTCTGGGACACATATTAAAACAGCATATGGTGAAGCACTAAGTAGCTTCTATGTGAAGGGAGCAGATATTCAAAAAAGATAAAAGTGCAAAGCATTTGCTAACAGCTTCAGACAGCCCACTAGATACAAGTGTGCCTTTTCAGGGGCAGTCTTGGAGCACTGTCTGGTGAAGTGACTTGGTCAAATTCACACAACAGACAAATGAACGCTCTGTGAATCAAACCCTGTTCTACAAAAGCAACATATAGCCATAATCATTTGGACTAAGTATTAGACAGACTGATGTAGCTCAAAACAGTGCATTTCACACCTGTGTACCGGCAAAAAGCAAAGTTATTAAAAATGTATTCAAAGTTAAAATATTAATATTAAACTTACAGACTTCAATGCTATCCAGTTTATTCACAACCAGATAATAAACTCACTGTCAACAGTCAACAAAACAAGGAAACCAAGAATTGCACCTAAAGAACATAGTTCATATGATGATATCCCTTTTTATTACAATCAAGTCATTCCTTTACACCATGACTACTGTGGGTTGCAGGAACCAAGTATTTATGTACACACAGAAACATCAGTAATAGCTGCTTGTATTATTACACACCACAGATATCTGCTTGAGAACAAGTGAATGAATGCATTTATAAATGGGCCAGTAATATATCTCAACTGTCTGCTGTCAAAACTATGCAATGGATACCATTGCAACCCTCTCTGTCCTCTCACCTTCTTAGCCCAAATCATAGGCAAAAACCCACAATTCAAGAACAGATTTTAAATGTTTCTTATACATACTTAGAAAGTTGCTAGAATAAAAAGCTTTGCATTTGCATGCAAGCATTTTTTGAAGGACGTCAAGTCTGAATCTCATTCCTGTCATTATTTAATGACATCAATCCATAACAATTTTCCATAAAGCCACACATTTTACAGGGAATACAAGGAGATACCTCTCAATTTCTTTACTCAAGAGTTCTGGACAAAACCAAAAATAATGAGGGAACAAATGTTCTTTAGGGTTGCTTCCTCTAGCTAAGTCCACAGTGTTTGCTTCTATCTAGCTTTTTTTTACTACTTTGTGACTTTGAGCAAGTCACTTAACCAGACATCACTCTAGGTAAATAAAAAAAATTCTTACTTTTTGAGTAAGAATAATTATGACACTCTAATGACTAAGAATAGCAGGATTGGTATTATTGACTAGTTGCAACTCCAAGTGATTTACCTGAATTTGAATTTTTGAATTTGGAGTGCTGGCTGTAATCCATAGTATCTAAAGGCAGTAATCTATTTTCTGGGCTGCAATACAAACTATCTGGAGGTGGTAGCCCATTTTGAGTGCAGTGCAATTTGGAGGAAGAACAGACACAAAAATACACACACACACACACACACACACACACACACACACACACACACACACACACACATACACACACACACAGTTCTGAAAAATGTCACCCTGATAAAATATCCAACAGTGCTCTGCACTGCTAAACTCAACTCATGGGTCCACGCGCACTGCTGCTGCTGCTAAATATCAAACAATGCTTAAATAGGAAACAAACCCCTGTGGGTCATATGGTCCAGGAAAAGTTACATCCCACTGTAGTGCTGCAATTTCTGATTTCCTTTATGCTAAAACAAATCTGCTCAATTCACAGTCTCTTGCTAAATCTCACTAGATGGGTTGATGCAGCAGAGACAAACTTCCATGGGCTGGTGCACTCACAACAGATGAGTTCTGGAGTGAAATCTTATGTTAAAACTAATCTCAACAGATGGATTGGTGCAATAGAGATGGGCTTCTGGAGACTTACACAGGTGCAGCAGATGTGTTCTGGGCTAAAATCTGAATCTCCCACTCCCCACATAAACCTTCATGGGTTTACACAAACCACCCCCCTCCACTAGGTTCAGTAAAAACAAAGCCAAAGCAGGTATCCTAGATTCGATACTTATCAATGGCCACCCTCAAATGTACAAGCCAGGGACACTACTTGATGATCTAAGTGATCACTGCCTTACCTATATTATTAGGCTTAAAGCCGACATCCCCCATCAGCCCACCTATAAAACAATAAGAAATGACAAGAACATTAACCTTGACAACTTCCAAAAAGAACTCAAAGCTTGGTCTGTTCTGAAACAACTTCCATTACAAGAGGCAGTGGATTACTTTAACACTAAATTCCTGGCTATCCTTAATTTACACGCTCCTACCTGCACCATCCGAGCCAAAACAAAAGTTGCACCATGATTATCTAAAGACACAAAAAACAAAATTACACAAAGAAATAAGGCCTGGGCCATGTGGCATGTTACTAAAGACCCACTAGATCAAGTCAGATATCGACAATTAAGGAATGAGACTAATAAAATCTATCATTCTAGACAAAAAAAAAAAAACTATTACTCCCACCTGCAACAGAAATACCAACAAAAACCTCAAAAGTTCTGGGCTGGAATAAACAGCCTTCTTCACCCAGGCCATACCACCACTCCTGCCCCATCAGCTGCCCTGACAAATCTTCTGTAGAAATCGCAAACACCTTCAATAACTTCTTTACAGAGACTATCTGGTCTCTAGCTACCCATCTCACTCCCACATGCTCAAACTCCAGTACTGATACACCTAGCTCTGTCCCACTCAATACTCAACTCTCCTTTAGCTTTCAACCAGTATATACTCCCCTAATCTGAGCCCTAATTAAAAAACTAAAACCTACTACATTAGCTGCTGACTTCCTCCCTGCGGAATATCTGCAAAAAGTCATGGACGCCGTAGCACTCCCCATTTCTATCCTGATTAATAGATCCATTTCCGAGGGAACTATCCCATCAATATGGAAAATATCACATGTAATACCTCTCCATAAAGGAGGTAGTTCCATAGAGCTATCTAACTTTAGACCTATAGCCATTCTGTCACCACTAGCTAAAATCATGGAAAAATGTGTCCATAAACAACTTATGTACTATCTTATTCAAAACAAACTGCTGGCTGACTCTCAGCATGGCTTTAGGCCATTCCACAGTACTACCATGGCTCTCCTATCTTTCTCTGTCATCAACCTTAATCGTAATAACAACAAACTATCCTCAGCACTCTTTCTAGATCTTTCAAAAGCATTCAACATGGTCAATCATCAGCTATTACTCAATACCCTGGAATCCATCGGCTTAGACCATTATGCTATAATACAATGGTTTCAGTCCTACCTACTTGGTAGACAGCAGGCTGTCATATGGCAGAATAAGCTGTCAACTCATCTGCCTATTACCCTAGGAATCCCACAGGGCTCCATACTAGGTCCCTTTCTTTTCTCAGTCTTTATTAATGATCTTCACACCACCATCCCAAATGCAACTTGCATCCAATATGCAAATGACTCAACATTGATATGTTCTGCCTCCTCTCCAACACACCTACTGTCCCTAACTCAGAATACTTTTAACACTG
This sequence comes from Protopterus annectens, assembly GCF_019279795.1. Classification (NCBI taxonomy): domain Eukaryota; kingdom Metazoa; phylum Chordata; order Ceratodontiformes; family Protopteridae; genus Protopterus; species Protopterus annectens. Next base: position 1,230,528,388 of record NC_056743.1, on the reverse strand, counting down.
TAGAAAACTGGCTAACTAATCATCGCTTGCTCCTAAATCCTAACAAAACCAAACTGCTGCTTTTCTCCTCTACCCGTAGGTGCTCTCATCCATTCTTCACCATTAAATCTAACAATGACACCATTATCTCCCCAGATGAACACACTAAGCTTCTAGGTGTATTAATAGACAACACCTTTAAATGTGATACGCATGTTAACCATACTATTAAGTCCATTAACAAAAAAATTGGCTCCGTGTACAAGCCCAAACCTTTCCTCACCCCTCTTGCTAGGGCAGCTACTGTGTGCTCCCATTTTCTCTCTACCCTTATGTATGCCTCCCCTGTATTCACCAACCTGTCCAAAACCGATCTCAACAAGTTATCCTGCTGTTACAACCACATAGCTAGATTCGCTACTGGTATGGCATATAGGACTTATCATTGTCAAAACCTAAAAGCTCTAGGATGGCTAGAATTTCCTACAATTCTGCAGTTTAACCAGCTTATAGTAGAGCACAAAGTCCTCAACCAACCTGAAAACACCCCTGCCCTTAAAAACATTATCAGCCCCCATAGTGCCCTCAGGCCATAATGCTCATCTAATAAACTAATGGTACTGACCCAAAAATCCAACTATTCTGCAGGAGATGCTCTGTTTGCCAACTCAATTGGTAAAACTTGGAATCTACTTCCTGCTGACCTTACCGAGGAAACTTCACTACCCCTTTTTAAAAAAGGCCTCAAATACTTTAAATCACACTGGCTCTGGCCTTGCTCAAAACCTGATTAGCACCTCCATTAAAATAAGTGTTCCTTCCTAAACTGCTTTTTAGCAATCTACCCATGCCACATTACATATGTATGACTGTACATATTGGCAGGGATCGAGGACTATTGAACAAAAGTTCAATAGTCCGAATCCACAATTACTAAACACACTTTAACGAAAGCGCTTTCATGGAAAAAGTACTTTCGTTAAAGTACGTAAAAAAACAAAACAAAACAATAAATCTACTTTTATGCAGGGGGGCAAGCCCCCCTGAACCTACATGTGGGGGGCTGTGCCCCCCACACCCCCCTACTTTAATAATCTCACTCTGAGATCGGACTACAGTGAGGAAAAGGGACTATTCCCTTATCCACACTGTAGTACAATCTCCGCAACAGTCATTCCCCCACAACTCCCTCTAGCTGCAGATATACTTCCGGAAAAGTGTTTTTTCGGTAAAAAGCACTTTCGCGGAAGTATGCCTGGCTATTTGTGCTTGGGTGAAAAGTTCCTTTGGGGATTAGTACCAATCCCATTGGCAGATGTTATCTGTTTGTGTACTGTGGGTTTAAAATTTTTTGATATGTTTCCTGTGTTTAAAACGTTTGATATGTATTAACTGTCTCTGTTTTGTTATGTGGAGCTTTTCTCCCTGGGCATCAGCTGAAAATGAAATGACAAGAGTGCACAGACTGGCTGAAGAATAAATCCTTTTACTTCGAATAAGTTAAAACCAATGCAAGATAAAAATGCAATTAATTAGAGAAAAAATATGGTAAGCGCTTTCGTTTGGCGGTTGCCAAACTTTTTCAAACAAATAAACATAACTTCCTGTTGCATAAATACTCTCCTTCGATGATGTAATACAATGTATTTCCATTAACTCTTTAAGGAAACAATGTATCCTAGAAAATATACATATGTCATGGAAAAATGAAAAACATTGCCTCTTGTAAAGGATATACTGGTGGACTGATATCACTATTCAAACCACTATGATCGCATCTATTACTCATTTACCCAACCTATAAACCATTCGTAAAACATGAGACATATCAACCATAGGATTGTGTATACATAGCGAACACAATAAATTTGTGTCCAAAATTTAAAAACTAAGGTCATATTAAAAACAAAAATTGTATTAAAAATGAAGATTGTATTAAAAATATTTTTTCAAACACCCACAACAAACCGATGCCTAAAAATGTTGCCTAACACGTACTTGTGTATGAAGCCAAGTGTAATTATATAATTTTATAATTATCACTGGTATTTGCATGTACTTTCTCACATATGAAAAATCTTGTATCCTGTTCGTTCCTATTTTAATATCAGAACTAGGAACTATACCTTTTAAAAACACCTGGAAAAACAGACCTGGAGTGTAGCTAACAAGAAGCCCAGTGGGACACTCAAATAAATAAAATCCAATGTGATCACTATTTGTTGTTGTATGTGTACTGTGTGGAATTAATTATTAAAACCTGTATCTAACATTATAATCAATTATGATCTTTAAGAATGTATGTGCGATGTATATAAGCAATATATAAAATGTGTGTATGGGTAATATGGAGATTAATTGTTTGTATAGTTATTAATAAAGAATTGTTTTATAAAATGCAAATGTGCATAACATAGTACTAACTTTAAGTATTTAATCAATTAATACTATCCAAAAATGTCGAATAAATACTAAACAGTATAATAAATAAATATTGTAAATATTATGAATATTAAAAATATTAAATAATTAAATAAAATGTTTTATTAATAAATATTAAATTTGATTACATTTATATAAAACACTTTATTAAATCCTTTAGTTTTAAATGTAAACAGACTCCTTGCGTAGATAAATAATAAATAGTATAATGTAATGAATTAATAAAATACACAGAACAGTGATGTAAAATGTATGAATGCAGGTAATATATTAGTGTTGTGTAATGTACCTACAATATATAACTAGATAACCACATGTAAGAAATACGCTTGTCATGTGTGTTATTAAAATTAAATGTGCTGAATAATAAATAAATAACTAATTAGAATGAACAACAGACGAAGATACAAAATACAAATATACAAAATGCATAAACAATACTCGAATGTTATAGTAACTAGAGTGTACTTAAAAAGTGTACGTAAAAGTAGTATGCATAAATTTGTATGCATAAAATTGTGTATACTAAATTTTGTACACACCTAATAAAACCTGGATGGAAGAGTGACCCAGAAAAACACTCCATCTCTTTAGAGTTTTTAACTTTAAAATACTAGCAATTGAAATTGCGTTGTTTAATCCAGGCCAATTATGTGCATTTAGTTTTATTTGCCATTGTAATTCTAGTTTTTCCAGCAGTGGTTGCCATGCACCTCCCCTAGCATCCAGGTTTAAGACATCTAAAACAATACATTTAAAGGAATGGGATGTATAAGTGTTGATGTGTTTCGCTAGAGCATTCATTTCATTGCAGTCGCGTATAGCTCTAATGTGTTCACCCATACGGTCTTTCAATTTCCTTTCAGTTTTACCTATGTAAAACTCCGTACAGGCACAACATAAGGCACAATATACTATCTTTTCGCTAATACAACTAGCTTTTTCCTTGATTCGGATGTTAACACCATTAATTATTAATTCAGTAGTTTCCAGCACATAGCAATATTTACACCTACCGCATTTATTCATCTTCCCATATTTAGTGGTTTGTGTATTTTCCAAACATTTTTTCAAATGTTTACCCTTTTTATACACTATTAGTGGATTATAATTAAAATGCTGGTGTAGTGATGGATCAGCTATTAAAAGTTCCCAATTTTTCATAAGAATTTCACTAATAGAAACGCTGTCTGTGTTAAACGTGGTAATGAAACTTCTAGTGAAACTTTTTACTTTACTAGTAGTTCGTGTATTTGTGATATTAAGCATGGAGTCAGTCAAACCCAAGGTGTTCAGTTGTACATCACTTTCTTCTGTGATACTAGTCTCATTTAAATCTGTGGTTGTAGTAAACACTTGATTCAAGAGAGGCTTAAAATGTAAATTGTCACGTTTTGTTATTATTTCTGACATAACATTGTTTATTAATTTATTGGGATACCCTCTATTTTTAAACATCTCGCTTAAATTCGTGCATTCAGATATAAAGTCATCCCTATTACTAATCATTCTTGCTGCTCTAACAAATTGACCTTTTAGAACAGCTTTTTTTGAGCGTAGGGATGGCAGCTATCAAAATGCAAAAAGCTATTGCTGTTAAGTTTTTTTTCGAAATATTTTTGATATGTATCTCTTGTTGTCATGATCTTTTTCTAATAGTACATCCAAGTAAGCTATTGAATTTTTATTTTTTGTAGCCGTGAATTTTAAAAATGAAGTACTATGTTATGCACATTTGCATTTTATAAAACAATTCTTTATTAATAACCATACAAACAATTAATCTCCATATTACTCATACACACATTTTACATATTGCTTATATACATCACACATACATTCTTAAAGATCATAATTGATTATAATGTTAGATACAGGTTTCAATAATTAATTCCACACAGTACACATACAACAACAAACAACGATCACATTGGATTTTATTTATTTGTGTCCCACTGGGCTTCTTGTTAGCTACACTCCAGGTCCGTTTTTCCAGGTGTTTTTAAAAGGTATAGCTCCTAGTTCTGATATTAAAATAGGACCGAACAGGATACAAGTTTTTTTATAGAATTTTTCATATGTGAGAAAGTACATGCAAATACCGATGATAATTATAAAATTATATAATTACACTTGGCTTCATACACAAGTACGTGTTAGGCAACATTTTTAGGCATCGGTTTGTTGTGGGTGTTTGAAAAAATATTTTTAATACAATCTTCATTTTTAATACAATTTTTGTTTTTAATACGATCTTAGTTTTTAAATTTTGGACACAAATTTGTGTTTGCTATGTATACACAATCCTATGGTTGATATGTCTCATGTTTTACGAATGGTTTATAGGTTGGGTAAATGAGTAATAGATGCGATCATAGTGGTTTGACAGGTGTTATCAGTCCACCAGTATATCATTTACAAGAGGCAGTGTTTTTCATTTTTTCATGACTTATATGTATATTTTTTAGGATACATTGTTTCCTTAAAGAGTTAACGGAAATACATTGCATTACATCATCGGACAGTATTTATGCAACAGGAAATGATGTTTATTTGTTTGAAAAAGTTTGGCAACCGCCAAACGAAAGCACTTACCATATTTGTTCTCTAATTACTTGCGTTTTATCTTGCATTGGTTTTAACTTATTCGAAGTAAAAGGATTTATTCTTCAGCCAGTCTGTGCACTCTTGTCATTTCGTTTTTTTTGGGGTTTTATCAGTACTGTTATTGTCTTGGTTTTTTGAGTTACATGGATTCGGCTGAGATGGAGACTGAAACTGCACAAGACAATATGTTTGGCACTCTAACACAATTAATTCAAAAGTTAACGGACAGACTTGACCAGCTTGAACAGCGTAACCTGTCGCAATGTTCTAACCTTTCACTTCATTCTAATCCGTTTGTGGACTTAAACGGGTCGAACATTGGGGAACCAAATACTAGGGTCTCCACTTCACCAACAATTCATTCGAATGGAATAGATAGAGGAACAGATGAACGGCCACTTAGAACAGCAGCAACCGTTACATCGAGAAATGATAATTTTTCTTCTTGGCTAAATTACGATTGTGGTTTTTCACCTGCAACAAACCCTAATTCAGGTATGCCTAAAACCTATCAAGATAAATTGACTGAATTAGACCATGTTTTGTTAAAGATAAAGAAATTACAAATGGACAACAACTATTTTCTAGAATGCATAAAAAATAATATAGTTCCAAAAGGCTTACGTGTATGGCGATTTCCCACCGGCCTTACAGCAAATTCACCATTGAATTTGCCTTAATTAAACTCTTTGATAAATTTGGTGTGGACTACATGAACTTGGTTATCAGTGACAACAAGAAAACAATAGAATTGTTATCAAAGAAAGCAAATGCACTTGATTTAGCAGTAAAAAATGATTCAGCTTTTTCCAACAACGATTTTGATTACCAGCGTATATTTAAATCTATTGATGAAAAAATGAAACTAATTAAAGAAAGAAACTTAAAAAATTAGATAGAGATGTGTATGCCTATGGCCAGGGTACGGTATATCCCCCACCCCCAATTTCCCAACAATGGGACTTCAAATCGATGTTTCATGACATTAGGAATGAGACACATAGAAATCCCAATACTAGTATGGGGAATGTTGAAATAGAAGAAAATGATGATTTTTTTAGAAGCAGATGCTTTTCCTCCACTTCGGAGATGGGAAAGACTACAACAACGTCAACAAACATTTCAACAACAAAACCAGAGAAGAACTTGGGGGCCACAGAATCAATCTTATGTTCGAGGAGCCTTTTCCAGGGGGAGGAACAATCATCACAGAGGCCAGTGGAGAGGACATTAGTGTCTGTACCATCATCATCAAATTGCCCTGATATTTACACCAACAGTACTAATGACTTTACAGTATATAATTACTCAGAATTTGCTTTTGACAATTGTATTTGTGACTTGTTGTCACGAGGACAAACATTTATTCCAAACAAAAAAATGAATATTGTGCATTCTATAATAGATCTTAAAGTTTTTGTTCGAAAACTAAATCTAAGTCTATTATTTCAAAACCCTGAACAGGTAATGAAGCCATTTTACATTTCAAGTTCATACAACCCCCTCACTGCATCCGACTTTGGAAATTTTTGAAAAATTATGCAAACTAGATTTTTGTGCTCTTGATTCTATGGCAACGAAAAATAGAAAACACAATTTAACTAAACAGGAGAATGAAACTTTAAATACATTAATGGAAACAAAAAGCATTAGACTTATAAAGCCAGATAAAGGAGGGGACATGACTATATTTAATACTCATGATTACAACATCAAGATTGAAGCTATATTAAACAGTAACACATACATAAGGAGCTCCATTAATGAATTAAATGGAGCATATAGATGCATTAGAGGTATTTTGTATGATTTATTCATTGATGGGGCTATTGATATTGATGAATTTAATTTTATGAATGTTAGTCATCCAAGGACTCCAACTATGTTTGGAGTCCCCAAAATTCATAAAAATTTAAATACACCCCCTTTCAGACCCATTGTGGATGCACAGGGCTCGATCACTAATCCAATAGCAAAATTTATTGATAATAAATTAAAATCATTTATATACACAGAGAAACATTTATTAAAATATTCTTGGGATTTCTTGTCCACAATAGGGTCTATAACATACAATGAAGAAGATATTTTCCTCACCATAGATGTTAAAAACTTGCATTCCGTCATTCCACACCAGCAAGGAATGGATTGGGTAAATTTATATTTGATGGAAAAGGGACTAATTCAAAACAGTATTAATTTATTTGAACAATTACTAGACATCATTTTAAAAAATAATTTTATACTTTTTAATAATAACATATATTTACAAAAAGAAGGTGTAGCTATGGGGTCTCCATGTGGAGGACTCTATGCAAATATAGTAATGTGTGTATGGGAGAAAACATATTTTTAATTCACAATTTTTTACTTATTGTAAAACTTACTTGTGTTTTTTAGATGACATATTTATTTTATGGAACAGAGATGAAAAAAGAATCGATGAGTTTTTAAATTACATTAATGCAACTACTTCATTTTTAAAATTCACGGCTACAAAAAATAAAAATTCAATAGCTTACTTGGATGTACTATTAGATGTACTATTAGAAAAAGATCATGACAACAAGAGATACATATCAAAAATATTTTTAAAAAAAACTTAATCAAATGATTAATCAATGATTATTTGTAAATAAACACAGGAAAATATTTATTTTGGGAAAGAGTAAAAATAAGAAAATGAAAATTTTAAAATATTTCCCCTAAACTTAAGAAGAAGGAAAATAAACAATTTTAGAGTACTTATAGTAAATGTGAGCAGCATTATTAAAACTGTAAGAAGGATAGGGTACTGAAATGGTGTGCTAAATGTGGTCTGGATGTTGATCCTCAGAATGGTACTGCGGTGGTGGTGCTGTGGTAGCGTTGTCACCTCACAGTTAGACGTTGTCCGTTCGATTCTCAGTTACAGCGTCTTCTGTGTGTCGACATGTGTGAATGGGTGTTCCTTCATTGAAGGTTGTGCATTAGGCCCGGCAAGCCAGCATGTAAAACTCTACTGCCAATCATTAGCAGACCGGAGTTCCGCTGTGGCGACCCCTAACCGGGAAAAGCCGAAAGACAGTTTAATCATTGATCCTCAGAATCAGATTTTTTACTGGCTAAAACTTAAAAAAAATCAGTATTAATCCTTTTTCCTGACCTCTCTTTCTGCATACACTCTCTCTCTTTCTCTCTCTCCTAATTTTCCCCTCCATATTTTTTTTCTTCTGCAGTTTCTTCTTCACCTACTTTACCCTCTCCCACAGTCTCATGTTTTCCTTCCTCATATATGTTTTCTTCTCTTTCCCCTTATATAGCATAATTTACAGTTTGCTCATGGCAAGCTATCCAAAAGTGCCCCTTTTTTACATAACCTGCATTCAGGCATACACATATGTTTTTTCTCCCCTCACTGGTTTCATTGTTCCTTGCACAATCATTAATGAAATGAGAAAAGTCTACACAAAAGAAACATGATTTAGGCTAGCCAGCATAATGTCTGTCTAGGGTCTATATCAGGACATCGAAGTATTAAAACTTTGAATGTTCTGATATCAAACACTATTCAGCAAATGCTAAGAATAACGAAGCTGCAGAACAGCAAATTATTCCCTCGGGAAAGAATTTGGTTGGCCGTTTCTGTGGCTTCGCTATTCTTAGAGCTATGGTGGAAAGTTACGGGTTGGGTTCAGGTAAGTGTGTGATTGTTTGGATGTTAGGGTTAGGGGTGTGTTAAGTGAGTTAGGGTTAGGGTGCGGGTTAGGCATCTGTGTGATAGTGACAGACTTTAGGGTTAGGGGCAGTTTAAGTGAGTTAGGGTTAGGGTGCGGGTTAGGTGAGTGTGCGATAGTGACGGACCTTAGGGTTAGGGTTTGGGTTAAGGTAAGTGGGTAGATAGTAGTGTATGTTTAGTTTAGTGTAGCGTTAGATGTAGGAATTTAAGTGTATGTGTGTGGTTGCTGTTTGATTGTTGTGCTTGTGTTGTGTGTATGTGTTTCAGAGCAGCATATTTTTTCCATGGGAAAAAATTTGCTGTTCTGAATGTTCGAAATTTTCATGTTTAGATGTTTTGGGGCCAATGAAATAGCGTTCGCTATTTTCATCTTTCGATAATGTGATATAAACGCTCTGTCTATAAACATCCATGAAAATAACAATTGGCAAGTGTTTCACCATGGAGTAGACTGCCCATACATGTCAAGCAGAGCGCCTCTTTGTCCCTCTTCAAAAGGAACCTTGATGATTGGATGGGAGATAGGAAATTCACCCCGGGGATCATGTCAGTCGCCCTGCTAGACAGGGGTCCGGGGAATTAAATACTGTGGGAAGAAATAGCCAGAGAATTGTTATGGCTAGGCTTGTATAGGCCCTAGGGTCGATATCCTAGTACCAAGCTATGAACGTATGTTTTTTTTCACATTTCAAAACAGCTTCTAACCTCCACTCTCCATTCCTTAAGTTTCTCTCACCTCTCAGAATATTATCAACAGTTTCACACAGACCCTGCATGATTTTTTTTTAACATTGTCTTCTTCCAGTTTATTATTTCTAAACTGCAAAGTAACATTTTTTAACATTTAAGTTATTAACAAAAAAAAACTTTTAGTTATGTACTCACCATAACTTCAGATGTTTGGGATCCATCTCGCCTACATTCTGACTGATGGTTCGGAGCCGATCCTCGGCTCCGACTCGGCACGCTTATGCCAAAGAGCGAAGTCTCTTATTGGCTGAGCTTACTATATCCCAGGATGCACCACTACCAGTCCCCCAGATCTAGTTTGTCCGCATACATGCACACACGCATGCACTGCTTATATAACATTGACAGATGATACAAGATAAAAACAGTAGAACCCAAACCGTTCAATCTCTTCTGATCTCCAAGGCAGGGGAAGGAGGGTGGGTATTAGGAATGTAGGCGAGATGGATCCCAAACATCTGAAGTTATGGTGAGTACATAACTAAAAGATGTTATGTGATCCTATCTCGCCTACATTCTGACTGATGGGACAGCGTCCTAGCACCTAAATCCTGGGTGGCTCACTGGAAAACACTCCTGAGTACCGTGGAACCAAATGATGCTCGTCCTTTAGATGCCACATCCAATTTATAGTGGGAAATGAAAGTGTGCGGGTTGGACCAAGTAGCCGCAGCACAAATCTCAGAAATAGCGAGCTTGGAATGGAATGCAATAGAGGTAGCCATAGCTCTAGTAGAGTGAGCTTTGACAGATGTGGTAAGTTGTTTATTTGAAGATGAATAAGCTTGAGTTATGCAATCTCTGATCCATTTGGCAATAGTAGCTTTAGTGATGGTTTTACCCAGTTTATTATCTGAAAAGGACACAAACAATTGATCTGTTTTCCGAATTTGCTGAGTCCTATCTAGATAGAAGCGCAATTGCCTGTGAACATCCAATGTATGGAAGGTGTATTCCGCTTTGTTTGAAAATTTTGGAAAGAAAACTGGTAGCTCTAAAGATTGTTGGAGACAGAGATTAGAGCAAACTTTTGGGACAAAAGATGGATTAGGTCTAAGTGATACTCTATCCTTGTGAAAAATCAAGTACGGTGGTTTGATAGATAGGGCTTGTAGTTCTGAAACTCTTCTTGCAGAGGTAATTGCAATTAAGAAGGCAGTTTTCCAAGACAGATATTTCAACTCACATGTAGCAGCCGGTTCAAAGGGGAAGATGTTAAGGCACGAAGTACCAAATCAAGATCCCACGGAGGCGCAGGATGAAAAATTGCGGGTCTTAAAAGCACAGCACCTTTCATGAAAGTTTTACATAATCTGCTGCTCATCAACGGTGGGTCTGTGGAATCGTGAAATTTGGAGATAGCTGCTAGTTGGACTTTAATAGTAGAGACTGAAGATCCTTGATTAAACAAGGATGTTAAAAATTTCAAGACCTCTGGTATCGGGGCAGTAATAGGGTCTAAGCCTCTGAGTTGAGCCCAGATAGCAAACCTCTTCCACTTACTGTGATACAACTTCTTAGTGGTGGGTTTGTGGGCTGAAGATAAAATGTGAATAACTTCCGGGTCCAAGGTGTGATTTCTGACTATAGTCGGAAGTGGAGGAGCCAAGCTGTTAATTTCAAAGTGTGAAGGGACTGGTGCTGTTGTCCCGACTGATGAACCAGAAGGTCCGGAATTAGATCCAAGAACCAAGGACCGTCCAGAGCATATTTCTGTAGGTAGGGGAACCATACCTGACGAGGCCAGTACAGAGCAATTAGAATCATTGTGGACCCCAATTGGGAAGCTTTCTGGATGACTTTGGGGAGGAGTGGAATCGGAGGAAACGCATAAAGCAGTCCTGTTGGCCAAGGTTGGACTAGAGCATCCGTAGCTGTCTCCCCTTGACGCGGGGTCAAGGAAAAGAACCTGTTGCACTTCGAGTTTCGTGGTGTTGCAAACAGGTCGCACGGAATCCCCATCTTTGAAAATCTGAGCTGCTACTGTTTCGTTTAGAGACCACTCGTGAGGAGAGAGAATAGTCCTGCTCAGTCTGTCTGCCAATACATTGGATTTGCCTGGAATGTGGGTCGCTACCAGGAAGCGCTTGGTAGCCACTGCCCATTCCCACACCCTCATGGCCTCTCTGCAAAGGGGTAAGATCTGGTCCCTCCTTGTTTGTTTAGATACCAGACCACCGACATGTTGTCTGTGTGGATGGCGATAATGCCTTGAGGGAGAAACTTGTGGAGGGCTTGTAAGGACAGAAGTACAGCCCTCATTTCCAACACATTGATATGGAGAGATGTTTCATTGGGAAGCCAAGAACCTTGAACTGACCTGCCCAGACAATGCCCCCTCCACCCCGTCTGGGAGGCATCCGTAGTCAAGGTGGCCACCGGAGGGGGTATAACAAAGGGTCTTCCCTGATTCAGATTGGATGGCAGAAGCCACCAGCGGAGGTCCCATTTGCACGTTTCTGTAATCAGTATGTGATGATTGAGGGGGAGATCTTGAAAAGACCATTGTGTCGATAATATTCACTGGAGAATCCTCATGTGCAACCTTGCCAGAGGAACTAGGAGAACCGTGGCAGACATTGAACCTAAAAGTTGCAGGACCATCCTGGCTGGGGCTTTGGATCTTAGAAGCAGGGCTCGGACCTGATTTTGTAATGTTTGTATCCTTTCGGTAGGAAGGAAGATCCGCATTAATTTTGAGTCTATCTCTGCTCCTATGAATCTTATGCGCTGAGAAGGCAGCAAGACAGACTTTGACCAGTTGAATGTAATTCCCAGGGAAACACCCAGGGAGATGGTGGCTTGTAGGTTCTCTAGTAGTAGATGCCTGGTGGTGGCAGTCAGGAGCCAGTCGTCCAGATAGGGAAACACTTGGAATCCGAGACTCCTCAGGTGAGCAGTCACTACTGCCAAACACTTGGTGAACACCCTGGGGCTGTGGTGAGACCAAAGGGCAGTGCACAAAATTGGAAATGACTGTCTCCCAGGCTGAAGCGCAGATACCTCCTGGACGCCTGATGTATCGGTATGTGATAATAGGCGTCCTTGAGATCTATGGAGCACATCCAAACATCTTTCTCCAACAATGGGAGAATGGATTGTAAAGTGACCATTCGGAATTTGGACTTCATGACGGACTGGTTTAGTTTGCTGAGATCCAAAATGGGTCTCAGGTCCCCTGTCTTTTTTGGCACTAAAAAGAACCTTGAGTAATTTCTGGATCCGATCTGGTCTGTGGGGACCAGTTGGATGACTCCTTTTACTAGCAGCTTTGAAGCTTCTACGGCTGCAATTTCCCTTTGACTGGGTGGAGGGTCCGGGATTTTTTTGGACGGTGGGGGTGGACGTGTGAAGGGAATGGTGTAACCTCCGGCAATAATCCGAAGCACCCATCTGTCCTGAGTAATAGATTCCCAGGCTTTTAGGTGCTTGGCAAAACGGCACCCAACTGGCTCCGGAGCAGCACAGCCGGGCAATCCCTCATGGAGTGTGGGAGGCTGAAGAGCCACGAAAGGACACGCGGTCTCCAGTGTTGCGGGGGCCTCTGCCGCCTCTGGGACGGCGACTCCCAGAAAAATTTCCCCGTCCTCTGCCTCTGGAAGGGGAATCTTCCTGTGTTGAGGAAAGAATTTCTGTGATTTGCGGAACCACATCTTCCCTCCTCTTTTAGCCTTGGGATAAGGTCGAAAGGGAGTGGAAAATCGTGCTCCTACGGCAGATAAAGTCTTTCCCTCCTGCTCACAGCGGGTAAGAGTGTCTTTTACCTTGGGTCCAAACAAAGAGGACCCGTCAAAGGGAGCGTCGGCAAAGGAAGACTTGAAGGCCTCCATGAAATGACACAACGGAGCCAGGCTTGTCTCCGTGAGCCACGCCTGTGCCTGCCGCTCTGCCCGCCCCTTGCCGCATATGAAATGAGCCTCATGGACGAGTTAGAAATCGAGGTAAGGATAGCCAACTGAGAGCTAACCGACTGGGCTAGCTGCTCAGGTAGGTTACCTGAGAGGGAGTCTGAGAGCTCCTTGACCAGATCCCTCTGTAGTCTGGTGAAATGTGCCAAATAATTCAGGGACCTCAGAGTAAAGGCCGCTGAAGTCAGGGTGCGCTTCCGTGCGGTCCATGCTCCTAGACTCCTTATTAGGAGGATGGACGGACGTTGAAGCCTCTGCCACGTCCTGCTGGGTAGCAGATGCCACCACCATGGCATCTACAGCCACGCCTTTCGTTAAGAACTCCTTCTCGGGTGGGGCAGACAAAAATTTGTTAGGGCGAGAAGGCACTGGTTCCACAGTATCTGGATGTTCCCACGCCTCCGACAAACCAAATCCAGGAGCTCGTCAAGGCGGAGACACCCAGGAGGCGGAGGGCTGAGCCCGAAGGCCTTGAGGAACACCGACTCATCAGCGGAGGGGTTTGGAATTCCAGCCGCCTCGGTGCTTGAGGATCTCTAGAATGTCTGCAAATGAGACATCATCCGAGGTCGACTTTGGGGACCTCTCCGCATCATCAAGATCAGTGTCCGATGTAAGAGACTCATCGGGAGTCCACGTGCTTCCTCTTGCACGATCTCTTCCTTGGGGCTCCTCCGAAGACAACTCGAAAGACCCTCAGGAGGAGGGGAACCCCAGTGGGGTAACCTCAGGCCCGGGCTCCGCTGCCTAGAGACAGGGTAACTGCCAAAGACCCAGTCTCCATGCCCAGGGAAGGTGCCGGTAAAGCCGTAGAGATGGCCGAAGAAGATTTGGCCAAGGCACTCCTCATAGCTCTGAAGGCCGGACCCCCAGAATCCTGGGAGGGTCCAGTCTCCGGAGCCATGATAGCAGACGGAAGTCCCGCGGCCGAAGCACCGAGAGGGAGGCTTGGAACCGACAGCATTGGTCCCGAAACGTCACCCCCGGGCCCGGCCGAAGAAGTCCGTGTGCTAAACTCGGACCCGAAGGCCGGGGTTGGAGTAAGGGTCGGAGCCGACCCTAGGATCTCTACTGGCTCCATCAGCACCTGCTCCGATGGAGCCGAAGCGGTCGGAGGAGGAATGGCAATGGAATGGGCTATCGGCTCCGAAGCCAACTGGGTCGGAGCCGAAACAAATTTCTGAAAGACTGGGGACTGGAAAAGTCTTTGGAGTACCCTGTCTATGTCCGAATCTGACATCCTTGATGACCTGGAAGAGACCGAACGGGTCCGAGTAGGCCTCTCCAACAGCTCCAAGGGACTAGGGGACCGGCTCCGAATTGACTCGATAATTATCGGCGCCGACGGAGTGTCCAAACCAATTTCGATCGGTGCCAAAGAGGGCTTCGGCGCCGAGGAAGAAGTGTCTGAGCGGACAACCTTCATCGGCTCCAAGATCAGTGGAGCCGATGAAGATGACCCGCCTCTCGAGGCCCCAGCCGTCGGCTCCGAACCCAGAGGAGTCGAGGCTGGAGGCATCGAGGCAGACCGTTCCGCCCTCGGCTCCAAAGTCCGTGGAGCCGAAGGAGAAGCCTGCCTATGTCTTTTGGCGGTCGGATCCAACGGGCTGGTCAAAGCCGACGCCCTTTTCTTCTTAGCAGGAGAAGGAGAGGAAGCTAATGCCTCTTCAAATGAGGGTTTAATAAGGCCTTTTAAAATAAGTTTATTTTTCCTCTCTTGGAGGACCCTCGAGGAAAACGCGTGGCACACGCTACAGGACTCCTGCAAATGTTTGGCGCCCAAACAGTACACACAGAGAGAATGGTCATCTGTAAATGACATCTTGAAACTACACTTAGTGCACTTCTTAAACCCTGAAGGCCTAGGAGCCTGTGACATTATGGCAACCAAACTGGTAAACAGCAAATACACTAACTATCACAGAAAAAATTCTTCTTTTTCTTTTTCTTTTTCTTTAAACAAGGCTGACACAAAAGAAAAACAACTAAAGGTATCCAAGAACCCTAAAAATAAAAACGGGACTTGAATGACAACGGACTGACAGGGGAAGGCCCTTCAACTCAAATGGGACCTCTAGTCAGACAATACACAATCACTACACAAATATTTTACCACAAAAAATACTCACTCATACACAAAAAACACGAGATAGCTGTTAAAACAGCTTTTTGTTGAATTTTAGGAAATCCCTGACAGGAAAGTAAGTGAAAAAACACTACTTAGCTCAGCCAAGCTCGAGACCACGTCTTTGCTTGTTAGCGGCAAACGAGATCTAGGGGACTGGTAGTGGTGCATCCTGGGATATAGTAAGCTCAGCCAATAAGAGACTTCGCTCTTTGGCATAAGCGTGCCGAGTCGGAGCCGAGGATCGGCTCCGAACCATCAGTCAGAATGTAGGCGAGATAGGATCACATAACATCAATTGTTTCACAGAAAATGTCCTTCTTTTTGTTACACAGTTCTAGAAATTTCATTATCAGTCCATCAGTTTCAAATGTTAAATCACAAAAAGTTTCTGTCCCAATATGTACAAAAGACCAAAGTTTTAAGCTTTAAACCCTAGAACAGTTACCAAATTGCCCCATACATAATGTCTGTCTGTTACAGTGTCATGTTTTGTTATTATTACAGGTGGTCTTCTCTTCAGTTTGTTGCTGCTCTCCTTTTTTGCCTGCTGTCATTTCTACTTGTTTTAGTTACTGCATTATCTGCTGTCATAAAACCAGACACCTTCTCAGTTTGTTGCTGTTTTCCTCTTTTCTGACAGGAGGCCTGATATGAGTGGTCTCCTTGAGAAAGGCCTTGCATAGGCATAAAGAGATAAGAGGGGTGCCATCTATACCATTGTGGAAATTGGAAATTGCCACTAGATGTACTCGTACAGAAGAGGCAGAGGCTCATTATCAAAAAACTTAGCCAAGTATTGGAGCACTGCAGTTACTGGAGCTGAATACAGGTCTAGCATGTTATCCTTGGACCAGATAGAGAACTTTTTCCATTTATCTTGATATAGTCTTCTGGTGGATGGTTTATGAGAGGCCAGAATGATGTCCCGAACAGGCGAGGACTGATTAGCTTGCCTGGAGACTAGTGGAAGGGGAGAAACCAAGCTGTCAGCTAGAGACTGGACAGATTTGGGTGACTCAACCCTTGGGGGTGAGTAATCATATCTGGTAGAGGGTCCAGAATCCATGGCGGGTATACTAGGTGAGGCCAAAGGAAGGAGAACCAAACATGTCGAGGCCAGAATGGGGCTATGAGGATCACCCTGCATTTCAACCGAAGAGCTTTCTTTAGAAATTGGGGAATCAGAGGGATGCGAGGATAAGCGCAAAGAAGTCCTCTGGGCCAATCATGGATTAGAGTGTCCCTCGGTGACTCCCCCTCCGGGGGAAGTAGGGCAAAATAGCTGCTGCACTTGTTGTTTGATGGGGAGGAGAAAAGATCGCAGCAAGGCTGGCCCCAGTGGCTGAAGATTTCTGACGCCACCTTGGGTTTGAGAGACCACTCATGAGGCATGAGGATGCATCTGCTCAGTTTGTCCGCAATCACGTTGGAGCTCCCTGGGATATGCATTGCTATCAGAAAGCAGTTGGAAGCTATCGCCCACTGCCAAATTCTCATGGCTTCTCAATATAGGGGGTAGGACTTGGTTGCTCCTTGCTTGTTGATATACCAGACCACTGACATATTGTCTGACTAAATTGCAATTGTCCTGGAAGGAAGAGCCGAATGGAAGGCCTGCAACACTAACAGCACAACTCTCAGTTCCAGAACATAGATATGCAGGTGGGCCTCTGAGGTGGACCATGTGCGTTGGACAGTCTTTCTCTGGAAATGGCCCCCCCACCCGATCAGGGAAGCATCCATGGTCACAATGGCTGTGGGCTGAGGGGATTAAAATGGGCAACTCCAAAGTTCTACAACTGGTCTCATCCACCAAAGGAGGTCCTGTTTGCAGGAGTTGGTTATTTGAATCTGGTAATCGAGGGGGTGATAGCTTGGGAACCAATGACAAAGAAGAAGCCATTGCAGGATCCACATATGTGCTTTGCTAGAGGCACTATTGGGATTGAAGCTGCCATAGAGCCAAGGTCTTGAAGAACTTCCCCTGCTGAGACTTTTGCTTGGGAGCGTATCACTCGAAGCTGAAGCCTCAATTGATGGAGTCTGTGAAGTGGGAGTGATACCAGACAGGAATGAATATTGAAGACTGCTCCAATGAACTCTATTTGTTGTGTAGAAGAAAGGTTACAGTTCTCCCAATGTATCGTTATTCCCAACAAAAAAAGAGAGAGTATAATGCAGTGCTGTTACCAAAAGATGCTCAGTGGGGGCTTTGAGGAGCCAGTCATCCAGATATGGAAACACTCTGAATCATTTTAGTCTCAAGTGAACTGTGACCACTGCCATGCATTTCGTGAACACTCTGGGGGCTGTAGAAAGACTGGATGGCAGGGCACAAAATTGATAATGACTGGCCCCTACCCGGAAGCAAAGCAGACTTCTGGAGCGTTTGTCCATCTTGATGTGGTAATATGCATCCCAGAGATCTATAGAGTACATCCACTTGCCTTCTTTTAAAAAAGGAAGAATGAACTGAACCGTGACCATCCGGAATTTGGTTTGGGTGACAGACTTGTTTAAGCTGCTGAGATCCAAAATGGGTCTCCAGTCCCCTGTCTTTTTTGGCACATAAAAGAATCGTGAGTAAAATTCGGATCTGCACTGGTCTGGTGGGACTAGTTGGATGACTCTTTTTTTTTTTTGAGACAGCTTTATAATCTCTGAAACTGCTTCTTCCCTTTGACTGGGTGGAAGATCGGGAAGTTTTCTTGGAAGATTTGGCAGACAAGAAAGGGGAATGGTGTAACCTCTGGTGATGATACTCTGCACCCAATGATTGGTGTTGATTGATTGCCAGGCAGCTTGGTGCAGAGAGAAACAACCCCCAACTGCTTCCAGAGGGTAGTAATCGGGCTGCTCATTAGGACCGCTGGTAAGGCTGTCCAAAGAAGGAAACCCTGGATCCTTGGTTTCGACGACCCCAGACTGCATCCAGAGGGTGGCAATCGGGCTGCTCCTCAGGACCGCTGATAAGGCTGTCCAGAGAAGGAATCCCTGGAGCCTTGGTTTCGAGAACCCCCTCTGCCTCTATAGGAGCATCTTCCGGAATTGTTACTCCCTATGCCCCTGGGGGTATCATCACCACATGTGGCATGGAAAGGCCCCTGAGATTTTTTATGCCCCATTTTTCCACTCCTCTGATTCCTGGAGAAGGTACGTTGAGGTTTGGAAAACTGTAGGCCTGCAGCAGACGGTCTTTCCATCTTGCTTGCACCTGGCTAGCGTGTTTTTCACTTTGGATCCCAAAAGGGATGAAGCTTCAATGGGAGCATTCAGAAAGGAAGACTTGTAGGGATCTGTGAGGTCACAAATGTGCATCCACACATGATGCCTCATAACAATGCCCAAACCCGCTGCTCTAGCCGCCCCTTCAGTTGCATGTGACAGCAACCTCATAGACGAGTTAGATATTAATTCCAGGGTTGCGAGCTGCGAGGCCACTTTGTCCCTGACCTTGTCAGACAACTGTCCTGCGAGCATCCCAGAGAGTTTGGAGATCAAGTCCCTCTGGAGACTAGTAAAATGTGCCAAATAATTCAGGGACCATATAACAAAGGTCCCTGATGCAAATACACGCTTCCCAAGTCTGTCCACTGCCCAGGACTCCCTATTGGGCGGGTGGACAGCAGGACATTCCTCAACCAGGTCCTTTTTCGTGGCCGCCACCACCACCATAGCATCAACTGTTACCCCTCTGGATCAATGCGGGTTCTCTTCCAGAGGTGAAAGAATTTTGTTTGGTCTCTGAGGGATTGGCTCAATGGAATCAGGGTTCTTCCAAGCATGCTGCATGATGAGTTGGACGAGCTCATTGGCAGGTGGGGTCACCCAAGTGTCAGAAGGCCAGGTACAAAAAGCCTGCAGGAAAACAGACTCCTCAGATGAAGGGCTGGAGGGCTTTCAGTCACCTCTCTGCTTTAACATTTCCAGTATGTCTCTGAAGGAGACATCATCAGGAGGGGACTGCGGGGACCCTTCACCATCATTGTAGTCCATGTCTTCCATTAAGGGCTCCTCGGGTAAGTCCATGTGCTTCCTCTTGCACGTCTTCTTTCAAGGGGGCTTCTCAGTGGGAGTCTTTGAGGAGGACTTGGAAGAGTGGGTGCCCTGAACAGGGGTGTCCTGCGGCTTCTCTGCCCTGTGTCCTGGGGGAGTGGTTTGTGACAGTTGTAGCTCAGGAGGTGAAAACTGGGGATCCGACATCAAAGGAGTGCTGCCAGAAGCAAGAGCCCTCTCCATCATGTGGAAGGCAGGTCTGTCTGAAGAGGGATGGGAGCCCAGAACCAAGAAAGACAACCTCGGGACCAGGGTCACACCCCACTCCGACGAACCCACACCCAGTGGTGGAGCCTCAAGCAGGATCGGTGTGGACATGACTATCGGCACCGAGGATGGAACCGAGGAGAAAGACAGCTCTGTACCGCAGGTCGAAGTGCCCTTCCCCCAATCCCCAGATTTAGGAAGGACCGGTTCAGCAGGAACTGAAGACCAAAGGGACAAACTCGGAGCTGGAGTGAGATGCACCATAGGCGCCGAAGTGATGGTTCCAAGAAGGATGTCGGAGCAGAAGGCTTTGGAACCGAGATGGTCGAAGGAGGAGTGTAAGATGGAGTTCATGGATAAGTCAACCTAAGTCCCGCAGGTAGATGGGTCTTAGAAAGTGTGGGGATCACCCCAGCTAACAGCAGCTGGTCCACAAGATGCAACACGTCATGTTCTGACAGGCTCCTGGTGGATCTAGTGGATACTCCGGATGGGGAGTCAGGACATTCAATGAAGAGGCTATACGCTTGGCCCAGAAACAAATCTACAGAAGAGGAGTATTGGTCTGTGGTGCAAGGTCTGCCGGTACCAAAGTCTCTAGTTTTGAGACTGGAAGTAAAGGGGTCAAATCCAGTGAAGTTGGAACAACTTTCGGCACAAAAATGGTCAGTTCCAAAATGGTAACTAATAAAGTAATTGAAGGTGTTCCCTGAGCAGAAGTGGCCACAGGTGCCGAAGTTGAAATAGGCATAGTAAGGTCTATGATCGGTGCTGGAGGCAGGACCAGTGCCAAAACTGGCGCCGGTATCAAAGGTTTCGAGATGCTTGGAGCCGAGGAAAACGGAGCCATAGAGGCAGATTTATGCTCCGAAGATAACTTTGGGACCTTTGATTTCTCAGGCTTGCTCTGATCACCCAATGGTGAAAAAGGAACAGAGTGGGATCTTTTTTTGTCCTTAATAGGAGGGGTTGAGGCCTCCATCACAGAAATGGCCTCTGAGAAGGGAGACGTGAGTAACCCTTTCAGGATCAGTTTATTTTTGCGCTCATTAAGAGTGCATTGACTGAAACTCTGACAAATGTCACATGGAGGCTGCACCGAAAGGTTGGGCACTTCCAAATAGTATAAACAGTCATCATGAGAATCACTATTGGGTAACTTGCCATTACATGAAGCACAATGCTTAAAGCCTGAAGTACCCTTCTTATCTGACATCTTGACAGAAAGACACCACAGACCAACTGTATAATCCAACTAGAACAAAGTCAACACCTTTCAAAGAAGTCACAAATATAACAATACAGTGACATGTAGAGAAGAAAAGGAAACACCTTACTAAAAGCCAAAGCTAATAGGTTAAACAGGAAAGACAATGCCAACTATAGTATTGAAGAAATACCACAAGGGTAAGGGAGGAAAGGCCATGCCAACAATGGTACTTGAAAGTTTACCAAAAGTAACAATGGGTAGAGAGGGAAAAAAAACAAGGTTAGACAGAAGAAAAGACACTGGAAGTACTAATTGCTTAGTAAAATATGAAGATATCAAACATTTTCCACACAAATATCAAATAAAGTTTCACTTAGCTGAGAGCTCGGCTGAAAAGTGGCTTTACAGCTACGTGGCAAACGAGATCTGAGGTAACAGGGAGAAGGGCATTCTGGGTAGAGACTTAGCTCAAGAGATTTTTTGGCTGGCGTGAGCTTGAACCAAACCCATCAGTGATGAATGGAAAGAAGATTAACAACATCAGATTAAATATTTATATCTGTGTGTCAGTATGTCATATTTTATTTCTAACACCCAAGTCTTGTATGGTCCCCCCCGCATCATGTCAGTATCCACAAAATGTTTATTTATTAAGAAATACATCAAATGCAGTTTTTTTTCATTACCTCAGACCTAATGTTTACTGGTCCCAGTACTCAATGCCCATGCTGGGTCTACCAGCTACTCTCCCTACCCCAAGACTTACTTTGTTTTTGCTGGAGCCAGTCATGGATCCTGAGGGTGTCCTGTTAGCTCACCTCATCTGAACTTCCATCCGGATTGGGGGGATATTTCTTATGACCAACCCACTACCCCCCATGCTCATTGCTTATGTCCAAGGGCAACTCTCCTATTCTGGACCATGCCTCCCCTTAGGAAGCTTATCAATGAGTGCTCTCTCACCTTGGGTGGACTTGCCTATCCCTTCCCTGCAATATTTTTTAATAATTTCTGCTAATCATTTGTCATTTGCTCAAATCTTAGGCATCCCACAGTGATGTTTCCACTAGGGGTATCTACCCCAAGCTGTCAGGATGCAAATGACACCATGCTTTGTAAGCCAAGAGCTACTTTTAGAACATATTAGTGCTAATATTAGAATAATGTTAATATTAATACAATGTACCTCAATTAAATGTTTACATATTCTGCTGTGTAACCAAGTGTTGATAATTTGTTTTCTAACTCCTATGGCTTGCATCGGGTCTAATAATCTAACATCAACACTCCATTTATTAATGTAAACATGCAGAATTTTCCATATTTTAATATGATTTGTAACTACTACTCTGCAAGTCAAGACCTGTACATTCCATTATATTTCACTTAACCAAGAATACCATTTTATCTCTCAACTTGTTAACTGAAGAATTAAGGACAACCCCAAAGTACAATGCGGGACAAGGGCTAAGATCCAACAGATCTTAAACATTGCTCTCTTACATACTTGGAATGGTAGAATGAAGTGTTTTTTTTTTACATTAGCATGCATTTTCCAATGGATAGAAAGAGTGAAACTCATACTATCACTTATTTTATAGTGATAGCCAATCTCACCAATTTCACAGAAAACTGCAAAGAAAATACAAATGAGGCATGCCCACTGAAAGCACCCCTACCTTAGTGTCATCAAGTTCTCATAAATTTCATAGAAAACTACAAGCATTATTAGAAACAGACCACTTATAAATACTGACTGTTTCAATGCAATGTTCTGATGTCAAGGTGTTTATTAAAACACTTGAAGAATTATAGGAAGTACAGTATTGCCACGAAAAGGCATGCATTGGAAGTTTTGCTCATGAATTCTAGATAGAGTAAGCTAGGATTTCATGAGTAGGGCAATGAAAACAGTTGCACTCCCTAACAAAATAATAAGGTTAATTAGCAGGATATATGAAGGATCAGAGGCGAAAATTAATGTGTGTGTGAGGGTTCTCTCTAATACGCTCTGTTTGAACAGAGGAACCAGGCAAGGGTATCCTCTTTCCCCTTTGTTATTTACATTATATTTAGAACCACTGGGAAAGAAATTAACGGACCCAGAAATACAAGGATATAATTGGTATAGTGATCAAGAAAAGTTGGCTTTATTTGGAGATTATATTATTTTGTACCTGATAAAACCAGAAAAGGATATTTTAATGTTGTGGAGCATTCTGACACAGTTTCATGTCATTTCATGATACAACATTAATGAAGATAAAACAAAGACAGTAGCTGTATACTATGCACCCACTCAGGAATTGGTTCAGCAATACTCCTATTTATGGGTATGTGATAAACTGAAGTATTTAGGAGTATGGGTTAAAAAGAACTCTGCTATGGCAGCTAAGGATATGTGGGAAGAGATTAAACAAAAGATTATACAAAAACTGAGAAACTGGAAGCTCTGTTTTATGAAATGTTTTAGTTGATTTAGTTTTATACAGGTCAGGCATATTTTTATCAACCGAAGAAGAAGCTGTGAATAGCAGTTAATAAAGAGTTGAAGGATTTTATCTGAGAGAGGAAGAAAGCAAGAGTCAAATAGAACAAGTATTTTCATAGGTATTTTTATGCCTCAAGCAGACGCCAAAGAATTTTTCCTCACGTAGATTGCAAATGTTGGAGGTATGATGGGGAAGAAAGAGGAAGTGGGAACATGGTTTTTGGGGGTGCAATGAGTTGGGAGACTTTAAATATTCCCTGCAGACCACTCTGCCAGAAATACTGGGTGGGGAAATTGATGTAACTAAGGAGAGCTTTTTGAGCTGTAATACAGACTCAGAATTGCCTAGACATAGTAAGGCCTTGCTGAGTTTAATTCTGGTGGCTGCCAAAAAAAGCAATTACTAGAAAATGGAAATCAAAGTCTAAATCAACTGTACTAGAAGCAGTGAATATAGTAACCAAGATAAAATAACTTGAAGTGAGATTTTTATAAAAGGTATGAACAAATTACATACAAAAATGGGAATTGTGGGAACAATATGCATAATAATGTTTTGGAGGAGGAATGAGGTTTAAGGGAAGGTATGATCTGAATGAGCTATGTAATGTTTGACTAACAGTGACTGTATAGAAGATTATATGTGATGTATAATGTTTGCAACTGAAAATATGTCAATATGGTTTGTTTTCATTTATATAAATGTATGACTACCTATAAGTGATAATTCAGTAAATGTATTTCTTGTTTAAAAAATTTGAGACAAAACAAAAGTATGTAGGGACAGTTTTACAATTACTTATGTAATTTTACTTGCAAGAACTCAAAAAGGAACATTTCTAGGTTTGGAAAACAGGTGATGTTATGTAGTCCAATCTCACCTTCATTCTTACCCGTGGGTTCGGAGCCGAACCTTGGCTCCGACTCAGCCATACTCTAGCTCAAAGTCTTCAATTGGCTCGTGGCTAAGAGGTATCCCATTGTGCAACAGGTCTATTCCCCAGATTTCGTTTGCCACTCGTAAAGCTCAGATGTGGTCTCGCTTTTGGCTGTGGCTAAGTATATTGTTTATAAAATTTTTATAAACTTTTGACTTGTTGCTCAAAAAAGCTATTTTCATAGCTGTGTGCGTGTGTGTGTGTGTGTGTGTGTGTTTGTGTGTGTGTGTGGTAGTGTATTTTACCACCTGTATTTGTTTCTCTGACTGTTTTTTGTGCCCTTGTCTGGCTGTTTGTGTATCCCGTTCATTTTCTTTTCCCCACGGGCTAGGCCTGTTTAAGTTAGAGAACCTAGTCCTCTCCATTGTTTCTGTGTGGTTTTTGGTTTGGTGCTCCATTCTGTCAGAGTTTAGTGTTGTGTCTGGCTAGTGGTGCTTTCCTGCCTTTGTTTCCCCGGGCTAGGCCCATTTAAGTTAGAGGACCTAGTCCTCCCTGTTGTTTTCCCACCGGTTTCTTGGCTGTTTGAGTTAGAGGCTCTATTTGTTGTTAGTTGAGTCTAGTGCGTGTACGTATTAATTTGTTCCTTTCAGCATGTCCAAGGATCCTAAGGAACACAGGCCTTTGGGCTTTAAAAAGTGTGTTGAATGCAGCAGTAAAATGTCTTTAACTGATGGGCACTCTGTGTGTGTGTACTGCTTGGGGGCTATTCACCACCAGCCACACTACAACCTGTGGGAGATGCACTTATCTAGCCAAACTGGAGGTAAAGCTCTCTCTAACCAAGACTGAACTTGATAGTCATGAGGAGAAGGTAAACATTTGCACCACACCACACTCATCACATAGTCTCACTAAATGTACACCACCAAAATCCACACACAGTAACACAAAAACATTTGCAGAGGCTCTCAATAATAATCTGTCTAAGCAACAGAGACCTCCAAAGCAGAAATGCAAGCAACCTCCATCCCCCAACACAACTCAAATGACACATAGCCCACAGACTCAGTGTGCCACTCGATCATAGCCAATAAGGTAAAACAACGTACCCAACACACTAGTCATAGGTGACTCTATAGTCTGGCACACTGATGTCCCACTCACCAGGCTAGACAAGGAGAAGGTTACTGTCAGCTGCCTGTCGGGTGCCAGGATCTGCCACATAGCCCACGCACTCAGGTCACTCCACACCAAGTACAAATATGACTCTGTCATTGTCCATGTTGGTGTAAATGACTTGAGACGTACCTCCCTCGACTACATGAAAAGAGACATGGAAGAGCTCTCCGATCTTGTAGCCCAGGCAAGTATGACCCTAGCCTTGAGTAGCATTCTGCCATCGCCCAGAATGATACCACAGTACAAGGACAAAATGATTGACTTCAACAATTGGTTAAGCTTCTGGTGTCATTCTAAGGGGATCCAGTATCGGTCTGCTTGGAATGACATGGTCGACAGACCACGATGCTTTGCCACAGATGGCCTGCACCTGTCGCCCTTAGGATTCTGGATACTGGCTAAGGCTCTTGCTGCCCCTATAGTGCCTTTGTTAGGCAGGGCTCAAATAACAAATTCACCACCATAACAGGAACAGGCAAACAAAAACTGAAGGTAATGCTACTCAATGCTAGAAGTCTTAATCTCAAAATGCACTCACTCGAGGTACTCCTTAAAATGGAGAACATCGATAACTCTGCAGTGACTGAGACCTGGTTCAAGGCTCCAGAGAGCACCCCTGCACTACCAGGCTATAACTCATACCACACTTTTCGGCCATGTAAGCTGGACCGAAACACCAAAGGCAGAGGTGTGTCCATATTCATTAAGAATATCAAGAATATCCACACCTCCAGGCTAGTTGCTCAGCATAATGCATCCGAAGTTATCCAAGTGCAACTAACTCTGGGCAAAACTGCAATCCAAATTGTAGCTTGCTACAGATCCCCTACCATGCCCCAGGATTCCCACTCCTCTTTTGTTGATGTACTGGAAAATATTAGGGTTCAGCCAAACACCCTAATAATGGGCAACTTCAACTACCCCACCATTAACTGGGAAAACTACTCGTGTACCAACTCCTTAGCTCAACGCTTTCTGGAATTCATAAACTCCAATGCCCTAGATCAACTTATCCACACCCCCACCAGGGGCAACAATATCCTAGACCTAGTCATTACCAACATGAGAGACTGGTGTTCCACACCTGAAGTCAACTCCTCGTTGGTCCGCTCCGACCATAAGCTTATCACCCTTGATATCCACATCCCGCCCCCACCCCCCATTAAAGAAACCACAGTAAAAAAAATTCTCCAAAGCCAACTTCATGCTTCTTAAGACAGAAGTGGTGAACTTCATGACACCCATGCAGATGGACAATACAGTTACAACTGCTGAATCCTACACAAATGCACTCTATAAGAACTTACAAGAGTGCATGGATCATGCTATCCCAAACAGAACCAAGATGCTATCCTCCAAAAAAGGAAACCAATCTGGTGGTCCCCTGCCATAAACAAACTGTACAACAGAAGGAAGAAACTGTTGCAAAAGAGAGTAAAATCCCATGAGTGGAGGAGCTCCCTGGTCAGCCTCAGTAAGAAGCTGAGATCCCTTATAAGATCCTCCAAAGCTAGCTACGAAAACAAAATCACCACTAAATCCAAGGACAACCAGAAAGCATTCTATAGCTATGTTAAGAATCTAGATGGCAACACCCAGATCTGCTCTGAGTTACAGCACAAAGGCATGAAAATTACAGGACCAACTGATATTGCCAACATCCTGGCAGATCGGTTCAGTGCTAACTTTATCCCCCTCTCACCCCCTAAAGGGCCCATATCTATACAGGAAGAATGCAGAGTCCCTGTAATCACAACTACGCAGGTAAAAGCTGCACTCTTTAAAGCCAAAAACACAGCATCCATGGGACCAGACAACATCCCAGGCTGCGTTTTACACAAACTTCTGAATGAACTGGCTCCCCACTTAAGCACCATGTTCAATAATAGCCTCGCATCAGGCTTTGTGCCCACTGAATGGCACACAGCAACAGTTATCCCACTCCACAAAGGGGCAGCCACCACTGATCCCGGGAACTATCGACCTATTAGCCTGACGAGCCTGGTCTGCAAGGCCATGGAACTTATCATCATGGAACTCATAAACAAAGACATTGGTAACTTCCAAACTCTGGATCCCACCCAGTTCGGGTTTGTGAAAGGCAGATCATGCCTCCTGAACCTGATCGACTTCTTTGAGGCAGTCACCAAAGCTGTGGATGAGGGTAAGGTGGTTCACACAGCCTATCTTGACCTCGCCAAGGCTTTCAACACCATTCCCCATTCTGGAATTATAGCTAAACTCACTAAACTAGGTATAAATCCCTACATCACAAGATGGGTTGCCAACTGGCTCACTGACAGAACCCACACTGTAAAAGTTGCAGACTCCAAATCTGACCTCAAGGCAGTGACAAGTGGAGTGCCACAGGGTTCCGTCCTGGGACCTCTCCTGTTTGGTATCTACATCTCTGAAGTACAGGCTAACACAAAAAGCCTCTGGCCGAGGAAGTTCGCAGATGACTGCAAACTAGGAGCCATAGTCAAGTCCCCAAATAATGTGGACATCCTACAGAAGGATCTCACTGAGACAGATGCCTGGTGTAGAGTCATGGCCTCAAGCTCAATGCCAAAAAGTGCAGTGTCATCCCTTTTGGTAAAAACTCTGTACCCATGAACTATCACATAGGCAGCAATCTACTTAACACCGAATGTGTGATAAGAGACCTTGGGACCCAGGTGGACAGTAGTCTCTCCTTTGATAGTCACATCGCCACAGTAGTCAGGAAGTCCTTCTACGTGGCTCACCTCATCATAAAAGGGTTCTTATCCAGGAAAAAAGAGGTCATTGTTCCCCTCTACCCGTCACTCATTAGACCCATTATACAGTACAACGCCCCTTTTGGAATGTACCTCACAAGACATCAGCAGCAGCTGGAAAGGCCACAGAAGTACCTCACAAAGAGGATTACTGGCCTCAAACAAATGTCCTACACTGACCGCCTCAAAAAACTCCAGCTTTATTCCATAGCATATCGCCTACTCCGAGGTGATCTCTGCCTAACATATAAAGCTATGTCAAACCCAGAGCTGTTGGACATGCTACACTTAAAGAAATCCCAAGCCCTCCAAGCTACATGCTCTAGAGACCTAAACCTTGTCACCACAATAAACAGGACACGCTGGAGGGATAGATTCTTGTCCCAGAGACTTCCTATACTCTGGAACAAGCTACCCATCTATGTCAAGCAAAGTTCTTCATTAGCACTCTTCAAGAAAAATCTTGATGAGTGGATGGGAAAGAGAAAATACACCCCGGGGATCACTTCTGTGTCTCTGCTAGACAGTGGCACAGGAAAATAACTTTCTTGGGTGACGTAAGCTCTGGTACCTTGCTGGCTAGGCTTACGTAGGCCCTTGGGCCGATAGCCTAGTACCTACCTATGAACTTATGAACCTAAGAGTCCTGCTTGTTTTGTCATTCCTTTAGTCCCTTTGTGCTACAGGAGGGGAAGAACAAGCTCATTTTGAAGGGACTGCTTAAACACTCCTTCGAGGAAGATTTGGCTAAGTCTTCCAGTGCATTACCCTCTCCAGCAAAAAAGGATAAAAAGACTTCCAAGAAGCGCTCTCCAGCTCTGTCTGTTTCTTCGGATCCGCCAGAGAAAGTGGCTAGAACAGCTTCTCCTTCTTCAGTTCCATTGCCATCAGTGCCAAAAGAAGGTAGTCTCTTGACTAAGTCCTTGTTGGCTCCCAGCCTTTCGGAGCCGGTCACGGATATTTTGGTTCGGAGCCATTCTCCAGTTTTTTGACTGAGTTCTCCTTCACGCAAGTCCCTTCTGTAGGGAGATCCAGATCTCCTACTTTATCTTCCAGGTCTTCCAGGACACTTTCCAATGAGGACGTTGATAGGGTGGTGAAGAAACTGCTTCAGTCATCGGTGTTGGCCAAATTGATTTCGGCTCTGACCCAATCGGCTCCGGAGCTTATGGCCTCTTCATCCTTTGTTGTTCTTCCTCCGAGCCTTTCTTGGCCTTCGGAACCAGAGTTGTCAGTTCCGTCGGGTGCCATTAGGTCAGTTCTAGTAGCCTTGCCTGGCCTCTCGGTTCCAATTTCCAATCCGACCCTGTCGGCCTCTGTCCATGGGGTCGAGGGCCCACGATTCTCCGGTCGAACCCAAGGGAGAGGGATCGGATAGATCTTCCTCGGTTCTGAGCCTTCTTCTCGGTGCCTCGGCTCGAGTGAGCTTGGACCTGACATCTGCTTCGGACCTCATCTCCTCGGCGCGGAGGGCTACTACTGTTTCCTCTACAGTTAGTCGGTCTTTGGAACCGGGAGATCAGCCTTCGAGGTTATGAGGAGCGTGATGGCCAGGTCATCAGCTGCATCCTACGGCACCAATACTCTGCCCCCTCCAGCACCAGTGTCAGTTTCAGTTCACACTCCATCCTTGGGCAGCAGAGGCCCTAAGCCTCAGGATACCTCCATGAGTGGTCCCCAACTTTCTGATGTCTCCCCAGAGTTTTTGCCTGAGGAGCCTGCCAGAAAGAGATTGTGTAAGAGGCAACACATTGACTCCCCGGATGAGTCTCTCACGTCGGACACTGACCTCGAGGAGTCAGAGGGGTCCCCCAAGTCATCTTCTGAAGATATCTCTTTTTCAGATATCCTGGAGATCTTGAAGCAGAGAGGTGGCTGGCCCTCCAAACCACCTTCTGATGAGGAGTCGGTTTTCCTGAAGGCTTTCGGGTCTCAACCCTCCACCTCTTGGGTTTCTCCCCCTTTTGATGAGCTATTAGACCTTGTCTGTGGAAAGGTGTGGGAAACTCCTGACACTGTGGAACTGGTCCCAAGGAGACCCAAAAAGTTTTTGTCTGCTCCCTCTGACAAGGAGCATCTATCTAAAGGCGTTCCCATAGATGCCATGGTGGTGGCAGCGGCCACCAAGAAGGAACTTGCTGAAACTTCGTCTACTGTCCATCCACCTAACAAGGAGTCCCAGGCTATGGACAGGTATGGGAAGTGTGTTTTACCTCAGTGGCCTTTAAACTGCGGCTGCTGAACTACTTGATGTATTTTACGAGGCTCCAGAGAGATCTCCTAAAAGAGCTAGGAGATTCTCTACAGGGTAACATTTCTAATGCCATGGCACAGAAGGTCAATGCACAGATGTATACCTTAAATTCCCTTACCAACTCCTCCATGAGGCTGATCTCATATTCAGCCAATGGAGCGAGTAGGGCTGTGGGTTCCGGAGTCTCTCTTAGGAGACACTCCTGGATGTGCCTGTGCAATTTTGTGGAGGCCTTCAAGTCTACGTTCACCAATGCCCCATTTGATGGTTCATCATTGTTCGGTACCAAGGTGAAGGACACTCTCACTAGGTGCGAGCAGGAAGGAAAAACCCTGTCTGCCATGGGAATCCATTTTTCCATGCCTTCTAGACCTTACCCCAAGGGCCAGAAGGGTGGGAAGATGTGGTTCAGGAAGTCGCAGAGTTTTTTTCAGGGCACACAAAGTGATTCCCACTCCGGAGACAGGGGAGGGGGTGGAAATTCAGGTAGATGCCACCCTAGAGGCAGAGGAGGCCCGCGTAACCAGGGGGACCGTGATTCCTTTCATGGTTCTCCCTACCAGCACTCTTGAAGGGAGGCCCGACTGTGCATCTCTGGAGCTGGTCGGGGGTCGCATTTCTTTATACCCAGAAGCCTGGCAAGAAGTCACCCAAAGTGAGTGGGTATTAAAGATAATTTCCAGAGGTTACCATATTCCCTTCTCTTCTCCTCCCCCACCATCCAAGAGAATCCCAGACATTCCACCCAGTCACAGGGATTCCGCAACTTTAGTAATAAGAAAGTTACTTTCAAAGGGAGCCATCCAGCCTGTCTCCGCAGACCAAGTAGGATTAGGGACTTACTCCAGATTCTTTTTGGTGCTGAAAAGAACAGGGGACCAGACACCCATCTTGGATCTCAGCCGATTGAACCTTCATGTACAAAAGTCCAAGTTCCGCATGGTCACCTTATAGTCAATACTCCCTCTGTTAGGGAAAGATGTGTGGATGTGCTCCATCGACCTCAAAGATGCTTACTATAATATCAAGATGGACAGGGCATCGAGAAGTCATTTACGCTTCCGGCTGGGAGCCAGTCATTTTCAGTTTCGCGCTCTGCCCTTTGGTCTCACCACAGCCCACAGGGTGTTCACTACATCCGTGGCAGTGGTAACAGCTCACTTGAGATGTCAGGGTTTCTAAGTGTTTCCGTACCTGGACGACTGGCTCCTTTCTGCCACCACCAGGCATCTACTGTTACAGACCAGGGACACCACCATTACACTGTGCCAATGGTTAGGAATTGCTCTAAATTGGGAAAAATCTGCCTTGTTGCCCTCGCAGAATGTCACTTTTATCGGCGCCAAACTAAATTCGGTGCTTATGAGGGCCTTCTTACCAGAGGAGAGAATTCAGGCTCTACAACAGCAGGTCTGCACCTTACTACCATTGAGGAAGGTCAGGGCAGAAGTGGTCCTCAAGTTATTAGGGACCATGGCTGCCACGATCATGCTAGTTCCCCTTGCCAGACTACACATGAGGGTTCTTCAGTGGCTGCTTTTTGCCCAATGGTCACCGCAGCATCTCCCACTCTCCCATTTTATTCTGATTACGGACATGTGTCAGCGGGATTTATGCTGGTGGCTTCAGGCCAGCAATCTCAACGTGGGCAAGCCCTTTGTCCCATCTTCTCCAGTTGCCACGGTGACCACGGATGCCTCCCAGATCGGGTGGGGGAGCATTATCTTCGCAGGACTGCCCAAGGCATGAGACAGGATCACGAGACCCATTTGCATATCAATGTCTTGGAGATGAGAGCAGTGCTATTAGCGTTGCAAGCACTTCAGAGCTCTCTCCCTATAGGGACAATTGCAATCCACTCAGACAACATGTCGGTAGTGTGGTACCTGAACAAACAGGGAGGAACCAAATCATACCCCCTTTGCAGAGAGGCACTTCAAGTTTGGCAGTGAGTGGTGTCTTCCCAACACTTTCTAGATGCAATGCATATACTGGGGAAGTCCAACGTGGTTGCCGACAGGCTGAGCAGAGCTATCCTAATGCCTTATGAGTGGTCCCTGAACAATTATGTTGTGGAAGAGATATTCCACAGATGGGGTCAGCCTTGCTGCAATCTATTTGTCAGCCCCCTCAATGCCAAATGCAGCAACTACTTCACCCCTATCCCCCCAGAGGGGGAGACACCCAGAGATGCTCTGGCCCATGATTGGCCCTCCGGTCTTCTCTATGCCTTTCCACCATTACCTCTGATATCAAAGGTCATTCAGAAACCACAGTCTTTGGGGAGCAAAATGATCCTCATTGCCCCACACTGGCCTCGTCAGATTTGGTTTCCCTTCCTTTAACCCTATCTAATGGACAAGCCCTGTATTCTGGACCCAGTTCCAGATCTGCTGACTCATATGTCAGGACAGTTCCATCCCTCCATCCAGACCCTCAGGTTGACAGCTTGGCTGCTCCAGTTCCATCCTTAGTCAGGCTTCATGATTTTTCCCCGGAAGTGGTCCATATTCTATCATCTTCCCACAAGCCTTCTACCAGGAAGATTTATTCCAGTAAATGAAAGAGATTTTCTATTTGGGCCCATGAGAGACATATTGATCATTATACAGCATCTATTTCGGCAATACTGGAACTTCTTTCTCAACTGTTTAGTCAGGGTTCAGCTGCGGCAACCAATAAAGTGCAATTGGCAGCAATTTCTACCTTTCACGGTGCTAGAGCCCAACCTTATGGCTCATAGGCTTTGTAGAGCTTTTATGAGAGGGACATTGTTATTCTGACCTCCAGTCTTTGATCCAGTGATGCCATGGGACCTCAATTTTGTACTACAGAAGCTCACCTCAACTCCCTTTGAGCCCGCAGCTATATGTGACATTAAATTCTTGTCATGGAAGACAGTATTCTTAGTAGCCATAACTTCAGCTAGGCGGGTCTCTGAACTCCAAGCGTTATCGATTAGGCCACCTTATTTGGTGTTCCACAAAGATAGGGTCTCCTTAAGAACCAATTCTTCCTTTGTTCCAAAGGTTGCCTCTGTTGTCAATATCAACCAATCCATTGAGTTGCCTGTATTTTTTCCTGAATTCTCGAACAAGGCATAATTTAAGTTTCATCAGTTGGATGTTCACAAACAATTGCGTTTCTATTTACATAGGACAAAAGATTTCAGGAAATCAGATCAAATGTTTGTCTCGTTTTCACACACTAGACTTGGGGTTCCGGTTTCTAAGGTAACCTTGTCTCGCTAGATCTCCGATTGCATCTCATTTATTTATGCTTCCAATGGTAAAGAATTACCCTTTAAAGTGAAGGCTTATTCTACACGTTCTGTGGCTACCTCGACTGCGTTTCAGGCTAGGATGTCTATGGATGATATTTGTGCTGCAGCAACATGGGCTTCGCCTCATACCTTTATTAGTCACTACAAATTAGATCTGGTCTCTAGAGGCAGATCTTCCTTTGGTTTCATGCTGCTCAAGAGTATTTTTCACTGAGCCACCCAAGATCAAGGTACTAGGAACGCTGTCCCACGGGTAAGAATGAAGGCGAGATTGGACTACATAACATCAAGAAGTTATGTACTCACCATAACATCCGATGTATGTAGTGCATCTCGCCTTACATTCTTACTAACCCTCCCTCCTTCCCCCTCCTGGAGGACCTGGAGGTATTGTCTCTAGGTATCAGTAGTCCTTTCTGTTGGGGTTGTTCTTCTCAGTGTGTATCTGTGTGAGCTTGCAGCAAACAAGATCTGGGGAATACACCTGTTGCATGATGGGATACCTCTTAGCCACAAGCCAATTGAAGACTTCGTGCTAGAGTATGGCCGAGTCGGAGCCTAGGTTCGACTCTGAACCCACGGGTAAGAATGTAAGGCGAGATGGACTACATACATCGAACATTATGGTGAGTATATAACTTCTTGTTTATCTGGAAACTTTCTGTTTGAATACCATTGGCATGAAACACTTCAGATCTGGCAAATACATGGAATTCTTGGCAAAATAAGAAGTATAAAACTCCAACATATGGCATTATTTACTTACTGCAATCCCAGTGTGTAAAAGGAGGGACAGCCACGAGGCATGCAGACAGGTAAAATTTGAAGTTTCAATGGAACTTCTTTGCTGAAGAATTCTGAACACAATGAAGTATTGGCATGGCAAGGCAACAGAAGTAAGGGGCAAGTGATAAATATTGCAAACATTTGAAATGCAAGCACTCAAACAGAAAATCTCCAGGTTCAGAAACCAACCTGTAGATGTTCCATTCGAATGCCATACAGGATTACTGCTGCAGCAGGTTTGACATAAAAATACATTTTTTGACAACACGAAATGTGAAAGACTAAAGTATAATACTTGAATATGCAGCATTACTGACTGATTGTAA
The DNA here is from genome assembly GCF_019279795.1 of Protopterus annectens. Lineage (NCBI taxonomy): Eukaryota > Metazoa > Chordata > Ceratodontiformes > Protopteridae > Protopterus > Protopterus annectens. Next base: position 1,230,493,427 of record NC_056743.1, on the reverse strand, counting down.
TCATCAGTGCTTCTAGGAGGGAGTTGAAAACTTATGAGGCACTTTTGCAATACTTACTGTAACAAATGTTGCAGTGGTTAGTACGGCTTCAAGGCTGTGGCAGGAACAACCAGCTATTTTGCTTTCTTTCATAAGGGGTCATCTGGGATAATTTCTTCAAAATGTAAAAGAAGTGTCCCAGAAAGATTAACTATAAAAGAAAGGAGGGTGCCTTGTTGGGAGCACAAAAATCACACCTCTGCTTGTTTGTATTGGCTTTTTTGTATATGTGATTGGGAGGCAGAGGTATGATTGGCTACTGATGATGTGTAGCAGTGAATGGGAGTCAGGGGGAGATTTTTGAACACTACAGTTACTGACAGAACTACATTCATTGAAAATATATATTTTTATATAAGTTACACTGTGGATCTTTAGAAGATAATGTCCAATATCCATTGCTACCAACTGTATTTACTTGGAGATATTGATGTCTGTGGAAGCAAAAGGCTCACAGGAGCAGCAATGGAGTACAGGGTTTTGTTTAATAGTTTATTATTAATATTTTTCAAATGTAAGTATTTTTACTGCAGTACTAACAGGTCAATATTAAGCTAAATAGCTAGTTAAATATGTGATCTATGGGTGTTGTATTTCAGCAGGCACACTGTATTAAAGTTACTGACAAGCATACTTGTCTCAGGGGTACAGGGAGCTCTCTTGTTCAGATGAGTATACTTTGGAGGCTACATGGCATTCCAGACTTCTGGCTGAGTATGCTCTTGTATGAAGCAATGAATTTAATGCAATCCAAACTTTGCTGGGAAAACAGTCTCTGTTAATAGACTCACTCCTGGAGTTCTCAGTGGAATAATTCCAGCTTTCTCTCTTGTTTAATTCTTTCATATATAAACTTCTAACACCCACAACTACTTGCTAGGGGATCTCTCGTTTCCTTTTAACAAGAGTGGTTACTCTGTTTCTTTCTCTCTGTCTTTGCTTTTCTTTGGTCTTTGCTCTTTTTCTTTAGAACACGAATCTCCACCCCAGTTCTACCACACTAGTCTCCTGTTTCTCCTTAGCAATGGTGAATACTCTCTGCTGTGGGTTTTTCTTAGCCCTTTCTTATAGCTCAGTGGTGGCATCCTTCGATCTGTTGGACTGATTTGAGTAATGTCTTCTGTGGCTGTGCAATTCAGTTTGAGGCTGGCAGTACTGTCCACATTCTGAGCAGCAGTAGGCAGATGTTGGTCTGGTATCACAGGCATGGATCTTCCTGAGGGTTCTCTTATCCTCTGCTCTGCTTGCCATGGTGGTTTCATACATAGTGAGAGCTTTGTTCACTTACCATTTCCGGGCAATCTTGCCTGAGATGAGAGAATCCCAGGTGTTCACACTGCTGGAGAGAGTGCTGAGGTCACACTTGCATATGTCCTTGTAGTGTAATTGGTGTCACCCTTTTGGCCTCTTTCCAGACTCCAGCTCTGCAAAAAGGAGGTCTTTTGGTATTCGGCCATCCGTCATATGTGAGACATGACCCTACCAGCACAAATGTGTTTGTTTCAGGAGGGTGAAAATGGAGGTGGTGTGGTGCCCATCCTGTCAAGCACTCTGCTGTTGGTGATCTTGTCCTACCATGAGATACCAACTATAGGCCTAAGACGAGACATATGGACTACACTGAGACACTGCTTCTGTTTTGAGCGCAGAGTCCATGTTTCACTGGCATACAGCAATGTGCTCAACACACAGGCTGTGTAAACCGGCACCTTGGTATGCACAGTGAGCTTATTATTAGCCCATACTCTCTTTGTCACACTGGAAAACATTGTGACAGCTTTTCCAATGTGCTTGTTGATCTCTCTATTAGTCGACAAATTGTCAGAGACTGTAGAGCCTAGGTACATGAACTCATGGACAAACTCCAGCTCATAGTCACTCACCCTGATTGATGGCTCATTGCCCACATTTTGGCCCATTACCTGGGTCTTCTTTAAACTGATTGTGAGGCCAAATTCCATACATGCATCCACAAAATGAGTCATGAGTGACTGAAGTTCTTGCTGAGTGTGAGCCACAACAGCTGCATAATCAGCAAAAAGGAACTCCCTTAGATGCTTCCTAAGCACCCTGGTATTCGATCTAAGCCTTGACAGTTTGAAGAGATTGCTATCCATTCTGGTCTGGAGAAAGATACCCTCTGTAGCAGTTCTGAAATAAAATTTCAACAAAACTGAAAAGAAGATACCAAACAATGTTGGAGCCAGTACACATCCCTGCTTTACTCCACTGAGAATCTCAAAAAGTTCTGATGTGGATCCGTTGTACATGATGGTTCCTTTCATGCCGTCATGGAAGGTGCTAATAATGCTAAGCAGTATTGGAGGACAGGACAGCCAGTCTTTGCCACAATCGCAAACAAGCCTTTCCTACTGACAAAGTCAAATACCTTGGTCAGATCAATGAAGACAATATACCGAGGTTTGTTCTGCTCCCTGCACGTTTCTTGTAGTTGTCTAACAAAAAACCTCATGTCTTTAGTAGACCATCCAGCCCTGAACCCACATGAGACTTGGGGTTAACTCTCTCTGCAAGAATGTGAAGCCTCTTCAGGACAAGATGTACAAAAAGCTTCCCCACAGTACAGAGAAGGGAGATGCCATGATAGTTGCTACAATCACTTTTGTCACCTTTATTTTTATAGATAGTAACTATGTTAGCATCCCTCATATCTTGTGGTACACTACGTTCTCTCCAGCATTATCAAAATATTACACTCAGCTCTGAGACTAGGGTACCATTGGCATATTTAAGGATTTCTGAGGGAATGCAATCTTTCCTGGAGGCTTTTCCAGAAGAAAGTGCTTTTGGTGCATCATTGAATTCCTCCAAGGTGGGCTCAGCAGCAAGTTCAGTAATAGCTGGCAGAAGCTCAATGGCATTCAGGGCTGTTTCCGTAACTATGGTTTCTCTGGCATACAGCTGCAGATATTGTTCCACCCAGTATTCCATTTGCTTGGTTCTGTCCTTCAAGACTTCGCCTGTGGCCGACTTAAGTGGGGTGATCTTCCTTTGTGATGGACTGATGGATTGCTTGATCCTGTTGTACATTCCTTGCAAGTTACCAGTGTCTGTGCCCTGCTGAATCTTGAATGAAAGTTGGAGTCAATAATCATTTGCACACCACTGAGATACCTGCAGCACTTGACTCTGAGCACACCGAGTGCCTGCAAGTTCTTCTCATTGGGAGAGGACCTGTATGAAGTCAGTGCCTCTAAATCAGGGGTGTCAGCACTTTAGTTTGGGCTTCAAACCAGTCAGCACACTTGACTGTCTTCTTCCCAAAGGTAGATATTCCTGTGTTACAGAAAGCATCCTGTAGTTTTTCCCATCTCTTGCTGGTGTTAGTGTCATCCAGGCAGGGCAAGACCTCTTCAAGTGCTTGAACAAACTTGCATACTTTTGAAGGTTCACGAGTATTGCCTATGTCAATGTGTCTGAGGCTACACATTGACATACAGCTCAGTAATTCATTCAGTGCTAACACCTGCTCAATCATTACTTCAGCCAGATTGTACCTTCCCTAAAACATTATACTCTAATATACTTTAGTTTAATGCAATATTGTTTACCTGTTACACTGAATACTGCTTATAACCTCATATGAATCCCTGTGAGGTGCTCATATGTCATTTCATCTTAATGTGCGCTATGCTTGGTAAACTGGTTGAGTACTTGTATTATTGTCAGTTGCACTGTTTATCAAACTATTCATCCTAAAAAAAATAAGAAGACATTGTTTGGCAGGTAAGTGGGATTGCTTTTGTTAGTTCCAAAACTTTCAAATATATTGAAACTTTTGACGTTAGGGGTTAGCAATATGGATGTGCAGTTGTTTGCTGGTTAGGTTTAGAGTAAGGGCTAGTTAAGGGGATAGACTAAGTATTGTGTGTGTGTGTGTGTGTGTGTGTGTGTGTGTGTGTGTGTGTGTGTGTGTGTGTGTGTGTGTGTGTGTGCGTGTGTGTGTATGTCTTGGCATATGCAATGTGTGACTGAGCTTGTCTTCTGTAGTGCTAATGTTATAGAGAGGGTTTTTCCTAGTAAGGTGCAGGAGTAAGGATAGCATTAGGGCTAGCAGCATTAGTAAGGTGGCACTATGGGTGGACTTTGAAGCCTTCCTGTCCACCTTACTAATGCCTGCTTCCCAAAACTTAACCCTGCCATTTCTTCAAATCCTAACTCTCTAACTTGCCTTAAAAAACATTCTGTAAAGCTATTACTATTCAGACAAATTTGGTCTGAATGTGAAGATTTGTCTTGTAAAATTACAAAAGGAAAGTGTTTTCCTTTTGTGATCTTTTCAGTTTTAATATGTTTTATTTTTATTTAAGTATGTTTTCCAACATGCCGGCATCAATCACCAGTGAGTCAATTTGTGTATATCAGCCAGGTACAGTGAAAACATGTATGTGTGTGTGTGTGTGTGTGTGTGTGTGTGTGTGTGTGTGTGTGTGTGTGTGTGTGTGTGTGTGTGTGTGTGTGTGTGTGTGTGTGTGTGTTTATATATGTATGTAAAACATTCTTATTATTATAGTTATGGTTACAGCCGGTTTTCTTGCAGCATGAGATGTTTGGTATATTTCATAGTTGGTTACAGGGGTCGAATTATATTACAGTTGATCTGCAACAGTCTGACTGTAATATAATTTCAGGGGTTATCCTCTTTCTCTGTGGTTATGTGACCATAGAGTTAGTACATTTAATTTATGGGAGTGTTGGGGCACAGTCCACATGTTGGGGAGTGTGAGGGGTAAAGTCCCCATGTAAAAGCAAAGTTTTTGGTTATTCTAGGTGATCACAAATATAATGTATTTGTTTAATTTGCAGTCATGAACGATTATCAATGAACTTTCACAATGCATTTTATGTCAATGAAAGTTCATTGGCTATGTAAAGAAATGTAATTATATATATATATATATACCTATATATATATATATATATATATATATATATATGCATGTATGTACATATATATATATATATATATATATATATATATATATATACATACACACACACACACACACACACACACACACACACACACACACACACACACACACACACACACACACACACATATATATAAGTAACAAGCACACACACACACATATATATATATATATATATATATATATATATATATTTATGCACATTATTACTAGGGGATTCCTTCTGGGCGGTCGCGGTGGTGCAGTGGTTAGCAATGCTGCCTAACAGCAAGAGGTTCTCTGGTTTGATTCTCAGCTGGGGTACCTTCTGTGCGGAGTCTGCATGTCTTACCCCGCGGTCGCATGGGTTTCCTCCGGGTGCTCCGGTTTCCTCCCACATCCCAAAGTAGGTGGATTGGACACTCTACATTGGCCCTAGGTGTGAGTGTGTATGTGTGTGGACCTTCTGTGGAAGGTTGGGTGCCGGGCTGGCAACTCAACACTGTAAAACTCCACTGCTAACTATTCTGTGGACTGTTGTTCCACTGTGGTGACCCCCAACTGGGAAAAGCCAAAAGAAGAAGAAGATTACTAGGGGATTCCTTTTACTACCACAGGGCCAGATTCATGAACCCACAGTTATGTATGTTCCTTGAACACAAAGATGTGCAGCACAACAAAGGCTGCAGCCATGCAGAATGCTAATAAGGCATTCTGGGGAAGAAGCATGTGCTAATTAACCATATGCTCTTTCCCTGAAATCACCACCAGGAAGAAATCTACATGACTATTCAAAAAAAATGTTTGGCCATGTAAATCAGCATGACCATTCCCAGCATGGTAGTGAACACGAATATGGTGAGAGGGAACCACTAGACAGCAGGGCTTAGTGTAAAAGTGCCAAAATGGAATCATCATCAAAATAGAAATCGGGCTGGGGAAACCACTGGACATAAAGGAGAATAATATTCAAAAAATCAAATTAGTGGAAGACGTTCCCCAGAAAGGAACTTATATGCTGAGCCTTGAAGGATTGCTAGCCAACCATCAGTTCTATGAAGCCTGAGAAGGAGCACACTATGACAGTAAGAAAGTTATAAAGGTTTTAGTACCCTAACTGCTACTTTTGGTACCCTAACTGCTACTTTTATGTGCTTCTACTTCAGCCACTCAGCAGTTAGAGTGCATGAATTGTGCCCTGAAGTTTTGAAAGCTGGCTGGTGGTCATATCCTAAGCAGGATATAACCATACATCTTTGATTACTGCAACAGTGACCTAATGTTGAACGTCTTCTTTTTCTTTGATTTTTATCTTTTAAGAAATGCTTGCATTTTCTTTTGGGGGGTGGAGTGTAAGTTCCCATGTTGTGCTGCCAGTAGTTGAAAGTAGGAAGCACTAATTACTATATCTCATTTGAAGGTTGAGAGGTGAAAGTCCTGTGTGATTTTGCTGAATAATATTGGAAAGTAGTTTTTAAAAGCCTATGCCAAAAAAGTCACTACAGAAACCTGCACCATCTTATGATAGTTCTGTTTTGAAATGCACTAGGTGGTTTCCATCTTTTTCTATTTAGTAGGGTTTTGTGGCTGCTGCTGAAGCATGACAGGATAGTTTTAGATCTCAGAGATGTATTTCTTTCTTTTGTTGATGTTGGCAATATTTGAAGGATTTCTGTATTTCATTAATTTATTTTTTTTATTTTATTTATTATTTGCTGACCGGGATAGTCCCACTAGACTAGTGGCCTCTTTTCAGGGAAGATCTGAGGTGATATTTCCACTACTACAGGAATTTGTCCAGGCGATCAAGGAACTCCCCTACTTGTCATTGTTTGGAGGAGCATATCCTGTTTCCATTCCAAGTGCAGGGGTGGCCCAGAGAAACAAGGAGGCAGGTGGAGAGAGAAGGAGATGAAGGAGTAGTAAATGAAATGAAGGAGAAAGCAAATATCAAGAACAGAGAATGTGTGCAGTATTCTGAGGAAATGTTTCAAAGAAACTTGATGTTCATCACACTGCTGCAGTCATCACACTTGGGTTATCTTGCCGTCAGGCGGTCCCGCAGTCGGCTAGAGTTCCAAAGTCTTGGTCTGGCGTCGGTTGCTGTCGCTTCTTCCCTGACATCAATGCGCCAGGGGTATGTAGTATGCATCTGACGCCATTTTCTTCAGTCTTTCTTGCCGCGCGGTACCTGAAGCAGAAGCAGTTCGCAAGTGCTGGTCAGCCGACTCCTGAGATTTTCGAAGTCGAATTTCAGATCCGAAGTCTTCAATAAAGCTAAGTACCCCGTTAGGGAAACCTTTTTCTTGCCTCAGACCGATGTCAGAAAAAGTTAATAATTGTATTTCTTGTGGGAAGCAAATACCTCATAAGGACTTCCACTCTTACTGTATTCCATGCCTAGGCCCTGATCACAACGTCACTAGCTGTTGGTTTTGTGCTAGATTTAACAAACGCACTATAAAAAGACGTTTTGATTTTGCTTTACACTACTTTGGCCGAAGGTTCAATTATACCATGCCGTCGGATCAGCCGACGACCTCAATACCGAAAAAACGCAAAGACAAGGATAAAGACAGGCATTCGAGGTCCAAAACCGACGACGAAACCTGTTCTAGGCCAGTCGCCAGTTCGCCGGTGCTCAGTGAGGTGCTTTCGCAGCCCCTGACACCCGCTACCTCAGAGCCACAGGCCGCTTCCGACTCCCACGTGGAGACATCTAGGCCTCTGGAAACTCAAGGTATTGGGCCTACAGAAACTAATCCCTCAGATGGGTCCAATGCCGCTGAGCAGGCATCGGCTTCTGAGGGTGTTTTCAGACCTTCTCAACTAACCATAAAATCAACAGCCAAGACAAAGGTATGATTAAAGACAAAGAAACAAGTACAGCATTCTCCTGGACAGTCCTCCATGCCTAAGAAACAGATGCTTAAAATGGCCGAAGACCTCATTACTCTAATCCGGGGTTCCCATCCCCCTCCTGAGAAAAGGCCTAGGCAGGATACAGACTATGACTCCTCTGATCAGGTTTCCATTTCCTCTGATTCCTCTTCAGACCAGGGATACTCTCTACCCCCCTATGAGAACTCTGATGCTGAAGAATCTATCCCTTCAGCCTCTCCTCCTGAGGATTATTCTTTTGGGGAAACTTTACATACCATGAGGGAACATTTCCATTGGGAAAGTCAGGATTACTCTGAATCTAAGAAAAGGCTCAGGGATTTCCTCTTATTGCCTCAGCACAGGCCCCTGGCTATTCCACCTGCACTAGATATTGTGGATGATGTGTTCTCTGAATCCAGCTTATCTCCTGACTCTTTACCCCCTGCTCCAGCCAAGCCAGATAGGTATTATAGAGTCCCTGACTCTCACAAGTTTCTTTACAAAAACCCTTCTGCTGATCCAGAAACTATTTCCCAGGGTCCAAAGGAGGTTAAGGCTTCCATTGCAAAAAATCCAGTACCCTCTGACAGAGATTCCAGAGCTTTGGATAGATAGGGGAAGAAAGTATACACATCTGCAACTTTAGCAGTAAGAGCTTTAAATTGCCAGTTTCACATGCTTAAGTACCAACAATATTTAATGGCTCAGTTAAAACAGAAAATGCTTGCAAGCTCAGAAGCTCCTGATTGTAAAGAAATGCAGGATTTATTACATGCAGTTGAACAGGTGGGAAAACATACTCTGCAATGTGGTGTTGATTCTTTAGAGGCCTCTTGTAGAGCCACAGTTACAGGTTCTGTTATTCGAAGACATGCTTGGTTAAAAGAACAGAGTTTACCTGATCATGTTAAGGCAAAATTATTGGATGCTCCTTTACAGCATGATTTAGAAGTTATGTACTCACCATAACGTTCCATCTGAGTAGGTGACTTCATTTGGATGCAACCTGTGGGTATCGGATCCGACCTCGGATCCGAGCCGGCATTTCAAAAGCTTAGGCTCTGAGCTCCTAGCTCCTCCCTCTTACCCATAACCCCTTGCCAAGCCCTGACTGACCTCAGATTGAGTTTGCCTAAATAATACTGACTACAGTACATGAACAAAGCATAAATACTCGCTCTATAAAGGTCAGGGGGATGGAGGGGGGGATGGTTGCATCCAAATGAAGTCACCTACTCAGATGGAACGTTATGGTGAGTACATAACTTCTAAATCTGAAGTAGGCAGACTTCATTTGTCTGCAACCTGTGGGACAGAGTCCCCAGCTACCTGAATCTTGGAGGGCCGTCATGGAAGGATGTTCCGGAGCACCGCTGAGCCAAAGGATGCTCTTCCCTGGAAACAACATCCACCTTATAATGAGAAATAAAGGTATGAGGCGAGGCCCAAGTAGCTGCCGCCAGCAGATATCATCCAATGACACACGGGACTTAAAGGCGGCTGACGTGGAGACTGCCCTAGTAGAATGAGCCGTAACCCTCTGAGGAGCAGGTCTACCTGAAGTGTCATAAGCCTGCAGAATACAATTAGCAATCCACCTAGATAGTGTGACTTTAGACACTGCTTTACCCAAAGCAAATTTAGCAAAGGAGACGAACAGCTGATCTGATTGCCTGTGACCAGCTGTTCTGTGAATATAAAATCGTAATTGTCTATGAACATCCAAGGAATGCAATTTGTATTCTCCTTTGTTTGAGTACTTGGGAAAAAACACAGGTAAATTGATTGATTGGTTGATATTAGATTCTGAAGAGACCTTCGGAAGAAAAGATGGATTGGTCCTGAGGCACACCCTATCTGGAAAGAAAGAAAGGTAAGACGGCTTGATGCATAGAGCCTGAAGTTCAGACACTCTTCTGGCTGAAGTGATAGCTACTAAGAAGGCAGTCTTCCAGGAAAGGTACTTAAGGTCTGTAGAAGCTGCAGGCTCGAAGGGAGGAGCAGTAAGGGCTTGCAGAACTAAAGATAGGTCCCAAGGTGGTACAATCTCCTTGACTGGAGGCCTCAACAAAAAAATCCCTTTGAGAAAGGTTTTGCACAATTTCGCCGTCATGAGGGGAGCTGTCTCATGACCAATGTGATAATGCGAGATGGCTGCCAGTTGTACCTTAATCGTGGAAGAACTTGCCCCTTGATGAAAGAGGTCTGTCAAAAAATCCAGCACTGCTGACATAGGTGCTGAGAAAGGATCCAAAGTTCTCTGAACCGCCCAAATAGAGAATCTCTTCCATTTACTCCGATAAACCTGCCTGGTGGAAGCTTTATGAGCTGCCACTAAGATGGCCTTGACTGGTGACGAGATACCGGGAGTCCTAATCAAGGATGGAACTGGAGCAGCCAAGCTGTCAATTTCAGGGTGCATAGATTGGGAACCGAAATTCCCAGAGGGTGGGAGATGAGATCCGGAATCGGATCCAGAATCCAGGGTGGATTGATTTTGTGAGACCATACAAAGGGGAACCAGGGTTGACGAGGCCAGAACGGGCCAATGAGAATCATTCTGCTCCCCAAACTGTTGGCTTTCTGCAGGAGCCTCTGCATCAGAGGTAGTGGAGGGTAGGCATAAAGGAGACCGGGAGGCCAAGCATGCACCAGCATCTCTCGGGAATTCCCTGGTGGGGAAGCAGAGCGAAGAAATTGTCGCATTTGGCGTTTGAGGGAGAGGCAAAAGATCGCAACAGGGTTGCCCCAAACGGCAAAAATCTTCTTCGCTACCTGAGGATTGAGAGACCACTCGTGAGGTGAAAGAATGGTGCGACTGAGTTTGTCCGCAAGGATGTTGGATTTTCCCGGAATGTGCGTTGCTACCAGAAAGCGTTTGGTGGAAATTGCCCATTCCCAGACTCTCATGGCCTCTCGACAAAGGGGATAGGACCTGGTTCCTCCCTGTTTGTTGATGTACCAGACTACCGACATGTTGTCTGTCTGAATCGCAATAGTCCCTGAAGGAAGAACATGGTGAAGTGCTTGCAACGCTAGGAGCACCGCCCTCATTTCCAGGACATTTATATGCAACGACGTCTCTGTGGGGTTCCACGTGCCTTGGACAATCTTTCCCGCAGAATGCCCCCCCACCCGAGGCAAGAAGCGTCCGTGGTCACTGTGGCTCGGGGAAATGCAGCACAAAAAGGTCTCCCTGTCAGGGGCTCCGGAGAAAGAAGCCACCAAAGAAGGGAATCCTTGCACGCTTTGCTGACCGCTATCGGAGTGTTGAGAGAGGAACAGAGAGGGGACCACTGAACCTGAAGAGTCCATTGAAGAACCCGCATGCATAAGCGTGCATGAATAAGAAGCGGGATAGCTGCCGCCATCGAACCTAGGGCCCTCAGGACCGAAGCTGCAGTCGGAAATGGTTGCAGGACCGCTGCTACATGACACTTCAGGTTGGCAATTCTGTCTGGAGTGAGGAAGGCTCGCATTGACCTGGTGTTTAGCCTTCCTCCTATGAAATCTATAGCTTGTGTGGGGTGTAGTAAAGATTTCTCCCAGTTGACAGTGATGCCCAGCCTTGGGGCTAGTCGAAGAAAGTAGTCCCTGGCTGAGCACAGAAGATGCCTTGATGATGCCGTCAGGAGCCAGTCGTCCAGGTACGGAAAGACCTGTAATCCCTGGAGCCTCAGGTGGGCCGCTACCACCGCTAGAACCTTGGTGAACACCCTGGGGGCTGAGGTGAGACCAAAGGGGAGGACCCTGAACTGGTAATGACTGGCTCCCAGCCGGAAGCGAAGAAACCTCCTGGACCGTCTGTCCATGCAAATGTGGTAGTACGCGTCCTTGAGGTCGATGGAGCACATCCAGTCATTCTCCCTCAAGAGGGGGAGTATAGATTGAAGGGTGACCATCCGGAACATTTGCTTGGTTACTGACAGGTTCAGCAGGGAAAAATCTAAGATTGGTCTTAAGTCCCCCGTTTTCTTTGGCACCAAAAAGAACCTGGAGTAAAACCCTGACCCGGTTTGATCTGGGGGACACACTGGATAGCTCTTTTTTCTAGCAGCTGTTCGATTTCGATAGCTGCTGCCTCCCTTTGGTCGGGTGGAACATCTGGGAGGCTGCGAGATCTGAGAACTTTGTACAGGGGGATTGTATAACCTCTGGATATCACGCAAAGCACCCAACGGTCTGATGTGATGGACTCCCAAGAAGTTAGGTGCCTCGAGAAACGCCCGACTGCCTCCAGAGACGGACAGCCGGGCAACCCTTCAGGGCTGCTGCGTGGGTCTCTCAGAGAAGGGTTCTCTGGACCCAAAGTTTCTAGGAGCCCCCCTGCCTCTAGGACGGTGACCTCCCTGTCCTCCTCTGCCACGGGAGGACTGGTTATCCGGAGCAGGTTGGGACTGCTGCGATTTCCGGAACCACATCTTCTTCTGTCCCTTTTGGTTCTTCGAGAAGGACCTCTGGGGAGCTGAGTAGCGGACTCCGACGGCAGACAGCGTCTTCCCATCCTTTTTGCTCTGGACCAGTGTTTCGCGAACAGTCTTGCCAAACAAGGCAGAACCATCAAAGGGGGCATTCGCGAAAGTTGCCTTGAAGGGCTCTGTGAAATCACAGTGGCGGAGCCAGGCCTGCCGCCTCATGACTAGGCCTGCTCCGCTGGCTCTAGCGGCTCCCTCGGTAGCGTGAGAAAGTAGCCGCATAGATGTGTTAGAAACCGCTCTAAGAGTGGCCATTCGGGTGGAGTATACCTGCTTATCCTCACCCGACATGGACTCTGGGGGAGATGCAGCGTATTCTTTAATCAGATCCCGCTGCATCCTGATGACGTGTGCCATGTAGTTCAGCGCTCTCAAAGAGAAGGTTGCTGAACTGAAAACTCGCTTCCCAATGCGATCCATCGAGCGGGACTCCTTGCCTGGAGGATGCATAGAGGGACTCTCCTGGGCCAATTCCCTCTTAGTGGCTGCAGCCATCATCATGGCATCTACTGGGGGGCCCTTGCTCCAGTGAGTGCGGTCCGCCGGAGGGGAAAGGATACGGTCAGGATGCTTGGGTACAGGCTCAACGGTGTCCGGATCCTTCCACGCTCTGATGGATATAAGGTCCACCAGAGGGTCGGCAGGAGGGGACACCCAACAGGTAGATGGGCCCGCCTCGAATGCCTCCAAGAACACAGACTCGTCTGAGGAAGCCTTGGGGGCAGACCACCCCCCCCTGATCCTTAACATTTCCATAATGTCTCCAAATGAGACGTCTTCAGGGGTGATCTTGGGAGCCTTCCCTTCATCCAAGTCTGTGTCTTCGTAACGGACTCGGGAGTCCATGTGCCTCCTTTGCACTTACGCTTCCGAGGTACTTCATCGGGGGGGCTGTCCGAGGAGTACTCTTCCGCAGCTGGATGTTCCAAGGGAACTACTTGGGACATCGAGGGGCTGTCCCTGGGACCGGCTGGTGGGAGCCTGGCCCAATTGCAAGGGAGTGCGGGATGGAGCCGTGGCAGGGACCGGGGTCCGGACGTCCTCAACAGTGCCCTTTCCACTACGTGAAGGCCGAGGGGAGCCAGCTTCTCTAAACCCGAGCCGACCCCACTCGGATCCGGCCGCGGATCGGAGCCGGAGCGAAACCGCCGGATCCGAGAGACCGTGTGCTCCGACCTGGGCGGAGCGAAGACACCAGCTCCCTCGGATCCGAGGCTCGGTCCTTGGCTCCGAGGTCGGGTCCGGCACCAAGCACTCAAGGGATGGGACGGATCCGAGGTGCGCCGACCTATCGGATCCGACCCACCCCCGGATCCAACTCTGCCCGGCGCCGACAGCTCCGAACCCATGGTATGGGTTGGAGAAGGAGCCAAAGGGGCGAAAAAAGGGGTCGAAGCCCCTCCCGGATGGGGGGGGGGCTAGGAGCACTCCCATTTGCATTTGGGCCTGGATGAATTTCCTCATCATCCGGTCCATATCTGCTTCACTCATGGAGAATGTGGATCTGGTGGAGGCCACCGAAGTGGACCTAGAGAGCGGCCTTGGGGACCTCGCTGAAGGGCTAGCCTCCTCCTCCTCGGGCCCAGGAGAGAACCGAGGGGAGTGGAGCCGAGGAGGAGGAAAGCTAGAAGGCACAGGGAGGCCGCAGATGGAGGAGCCGAACTGGAGGTTTCAGCTCTCCGTTTGTGGTGCCTCTCCCTGTGCCTCTCCTTCTCTCTCTCCCTAGAAGACTCTCTCTCCTCCGGCATCTTAGAGGGAGGTTGAGTCCCAGCCGGTGGAGGAGAGCCCACAGCAACTGCTTGCTGAGTAGAAGGGGTAGAAGCCGAAGCGGTATCTGGAGGGAGAAGTCCCGCCAGCACCAGCTTCGACCTCCGCTCCCTCAAAGCTCGGGGGTTGAACCCTGCACAAATGGTACAACCAGATGACAGGTGTTCAACCCCCAAGCATTTAACGCACCGAGTGTGGCCATCCGCTGGGGACAGCTTATGGCCACACTCGCATTTAGAGAATACAGCCTTATGGGCTTCAGACATGTTAAGCCCTAACAGGCCTCAAACAAACACACACACACAAACTACGTAAAACCCGAGAAAAGTTTAAAAGAAAGAGAGAGGAAAGCCTAACACAATCACTTCTAACTAATTAAATTAAAAAAGTTAAGGTTTTTGAAAATTTTTCTGTCAGAAAAACTTATCTGCACTAGGAGCTCAAGGAATCCGTCGCAACTTGAAAGCGGCAAACGAAATCTGAGGTCAGTCAGGGCTTGGCAAGGGGTTATGGGTAAGAGGGAGGAGCTAGGAGCTCGGAGCCTAAGCTTTTGAAATGCCGGCTCGGATCCGAGGTCGGATCCGATACCCACAGGTTGCAGACAAATGAAGTCTGCCTACTTCAGATACCTTGTTTGGTGTTAAGGCAGAAGTGGTGTTAAAGAAAATGGAGGATAAAGCTAAATCTATGCAAACAGTCAAGGATTTCTTACAGGTACAGCCACCTCGGTTTAGTAGAAATTGGCCAACAAAGAATTGATCCCTTTCAGTGTCAGACAGGCCACAGAGAGGCAGATACAGACGCCCAAGAGGCAGATCTCAACCCCAAGGCTCAAACAGACAATGACAGTGGGGCACCTCAACCCCAAAAGGAGGTGAGTACAAGTCTCAACCTTACAGGAAACAGTCACAAGACTTTCCTCTTTGTACGCCAAGCATGTCCCTTTTGGAAGCCCCCTTAGGGGGAAAACTAGCACTTTTCTCTCAAAACTGGCAAACAATCACCCAAGACAAACGGGTTCTGAATATTGTGTCTCAGGGTTACAAATTCCACTTTCATATTTTACCAAAGCTAAAAGGAATGCCAGACCTGCCACAAAATCAATGGGCAGAGGCACAAAAACAAATTTCAGCCCTCATGGACATGTGAGCTATTCAAAAAGTACCACAACAGGAACAAGGACAAGGATTTTACTCAAGACTCTTCCTGGTCCCCAGAAAGGACAAAGCATGGAGGCCCATACTAGACCTTTAAATTCTGAATACTTACCTGGATATTCCAAAATTCAAAATGTTGACATTACAGTAGCTTCTACCCATGCTGGGCAAGAAGGCTTGCCTTGTTACTCTGGACCTCAAAGAGGCATACCTGCATGTCCCTATCAGACAAAATTGCAGAAGATACCTCAGATTCAAAGCTGGTACAATGCACTACCAATTCTTTGCACTGCCCTATGGCTTATCTACTGCGCCCAGGGTCTTCACAAAGTGCCTGGCACCAGTAATTGCATTTTGCAGACAAAAAGGAATTCAAATATATCCATACCTGGATGACTGCCTCATTCAAGCAGAGACAAAGGACATTCTTCTACAGCATCTGGCGTTTGTGAAAAAGTTGCTAATTTCTCTAGGGTACACAGTAAATGAAAAGAAGTCAAAACTAGTACCCTCACAACAGATTACATTCCTGGGTGCCAGCTTAAATACAACGGCCCAGATGGCTTACCTCACGCCAGACAAATAAGTTCAACTAACTCAATATTTTCAATTACTAGCAAAAAAGTCCCATCTCCCTGCAAGAAAAATTCTGCAGGCCCTGGGATCATGGCATCCTGCATACTACTAATACCATATGCCAGACTGCATATGAGGAAATTACAATGGCACCTAAAAAGTGTTTGGACTCAACACTCTCACAGTTTAGAATCAGTAATACCAATGATTCCCTGCCTACAACAGGAGTTTCGATGGTGGGCACAGGCATGCCACCTAAACAAGGGTCAGCCTTTTATCCAACCCACAGCCAGGCAAACTCTAACAACAAATGCTTCAGATTACACCTGGGGAGCACACATGGCAGGAAAATGCATTCAGGGCAAGTGGACCACAGACCAGATGCATCTTCACATCAATCAAAAAGAGATGCTGGCTGTTCAAAATGCCCTAACAGCTTTCAAGGGCCTTCTACATCCAGGACAACTATTACTAAAGACAGACAACACCACAGTAATGTGGTACATAAACAAGCAAGGGGGCAGTCATTCTTATTCCCTATGCAGGCAAGCCATGACCTTGTGGAACACAGCTCTAATGTACCAAGTTCACCTGCAAGCACAATTCCTGCCAGGAAAGAAAAATACTCTGGCAGACGCCCTAAGCAGAAATATCATGGACCCTTACAAATGGAAATTGAATCCACAAATCTTCAGCATGATAATGCAAAAATGGGGATGCCCAGACATAGATCTTTTTGCCTCCCCACTGAATTGCCAACTACAGAAATTCTGCACAAGGACTTATCACAAACAAGCATGGAAAGTGGATGCTCTTCAGCTGGAAAACCTAAAAGTGTATGCCTTCCCACCA
The DNA here is from genome assembly GCF_019279795.1 of Protopterus annectens. Lineage (NCBI taxonomy): Eukaryota > Metazoa > Chordata > Ceratodontiformes > Protopteridae > Protopterus > Protopterus annectens. Next base: position 1,230,476,744 of record NC_056743.1, on the reverse strand, counting down.
CTGCCTCTCCTTTCAAAGGTACTCCTAAAAGCCAGACAAGAAAAACCACAGATGATCCTGATTGCTCCAGACTGGCCACGCCAGCACTGGTACCCTATCTTAAGGAACTTGGCTCAGGGCCCACCATGGATTTTGCCCCAAATTCCACATCTTCTGACTCAACAAAACAATCAGATCCTGCACGGTCAGCTCAAAACCCTAAACCTGGCTGCATGGCAGATACTTTAGTCAAACAGGCAACACCTCTCTCTAAAGCTGTTATGGATGTTATTTTGGAGGCCAGGAGGCCTACCACCAGGAAAGCTTACTCAGAAAAATGGAAGAGATTCTGTGCCTGGAACCAGGCTCAAAGCCTTGACCCTCTTGTTCCAAACATTCCTCAGATTTTACAATACTTAACTGAGATGCTGGACAGAGGCCTATACTTTTCATCAATTAAGATCCACGCCTCTGCCATTTCAGCACATTACAACATGGATCCTCCTTTATTCTCTCATCCCTTACTAAAGCAGTACCTCAGAGGGGTTAAAAACATAAGACCGCCCCGGAGAGCACCAACACCAACTTGGGACCTCAATTTTGTTTTGGAAAAACTGACCCTACCACCTTTTGAGCCAGCCAATACAGCTGATCTAAAATTTTTATCATGGAAAACAGCTCTGCTCCTGGCAGTAACTTCAGCACGAAGAGTCTCAGAGCTACAAGCATTAATGGCAGTGGGACCTTCTTTAATTTTTCATCAGGACAGGGTATCTTTAAGGACAAACCCTACCTTTATGCCAAAGGTGGTATCTAGTGTGGCTCTTAACCAAACCATCCATTTGCCAACATTTTATCCAAACCCCCAGAATAAAGGGGAGAGACTTCTGCATTCTTTGGACATACACAGGCAGCTACGCTTCTACTTGGACAAAACAAAAGCTTTCAGGAAAACTGACCAACTGTTTGTAGCATATGCTGCAGGATCACAGGGCAAGGCTATCTCAAAACAGACTATATCCAAATGAATAGGACACTGTATTCGGTACTGCAACACACAGCATGGAAAATCAGTCCCTAATAACATTAGGCCACATTCCACCAGGGCAACAGCCACTTCAACAGCCTTTCTCAGAGGAGTACCTACCAAGGAAATTTTGGAGGCTGCAACTTGGAGTTCAGTGCACACCTTTACCAAGCATTACCACCTGTCTCTTTACTCTAAATCCAGAGCAGGATTTGCTACTGCAGTTCTGCAGGGCCTCATAGCCAATCCTAATTCTTTATAGACCAGCCACCCAACCTTAGCTTTGGGATTCTACCCAAGTGTGATGACTGCAGCAGTGTAACACGATGAACATAATACAGTTTTGTACCTACCATAAATGTAGATGTTCGAGTGTTCACACTGCTGCAGTCCAGGTTACCTTCCCTCCATCCCCGCTGAACCAGCTGGACTTATCTATACCTTTCTATCCTATACAACCTTTGGGGTGTATTTGCTGGTAACTGAAGGTATTGTTTTTATTTTATATGTATATTTTTTATCAGCAATATCTATTGCCTACCTACTTGGGGGCACCTGACATCTGGGGCAAGAAAAACTGAAGAAAATGGTGTCGGATGCATATTATATACCCCTGGCGCACTGACGTCAGGGAAGAAGCGACAGCAACCGACGCCCGATCAAGACTTTGGAACTCTGGCCGACTGCGGGACCACCTGACGGCAGGATAACCCAAGTGTGATGACTGCAGCAGTGTGAACACTCAAACATCTACATTTATGGTAGGTACAAAACTGTATTTTTGATGGAGGTGAGTCAGCAAATGATGGATGTATAATTACAACCCTACAGCTGGGAGGGTTGCAGGATGATTTACTTATAGAAATGGTGAAGCAGAGTGAGACAGAAAATGAAGGAGATGTTTACTGGGGGGACATTTTGAAGAAAATACAAAAGGAGGATGCAGAGACATTCCCGAAGAATAGCAGTGAGATGGAAAAGAAAACATGCAGAGAAACTAAAAGAGAGCAAAAGTGGAGTAGCAGAAAAGGAGGCAGAAGAAAATGAAAAACAGAAGTACGTGATAAGGATTCAAAGTAAATAAGACAAAGAAATGGATGGGTATGAAGTGTGGGACAATTTAATAGCTCCTTTGGGTGTAAAAGCACATGAGGTAAGAGCATTTATTCTTATTAACAAAGAGACATTTTGTGACATTATATTCGAGACTGTTTTTTCAATGGAAATTTTTCTTGGAGAATATGAAAAAAAGGAAGACTGTAACCCATGGAATCTTTGTGTGATAAAAGCATTTAACAGGGGAAAAAATGAAAATTCATGTACAATTTCAAACAGAGGTAGAAAGAAAGTCTTTGAAAGGACATTTGAAAGCTTTATGTAAAAAAGTACTGGACATTGCAAACGTTTATGCCAAAAGGAGTTTATGGACTGGTAGCTGGGACTGTAATATTGTGTTAAAAATATAAAGAGAAAAAATATGCATATACCAAGCATGATAAATGAGAAGGGCAACAGGGGTGTTGTAAAATATTGTGGAAACGGAAAACATGTTTCTTTTTTAGAAAAGAAGGACAGTTGATAAGTAAATGTGACAAAAGAAAATGTATTTGTGGGAAATGGGACATGATACAAAAAATTAGCTGAAATGTTACAAAATTGGACATTTATGGATGGATTATAAAAATGAAAATAACAGTAAAGAAAACGAAAAAGAAAGGGAAGAAAATGAACAAAGGGAAAAAAATTTAGAAGTAGAAATAGAATAAAATTAGATGAGAAAAAAGTAATAAAGAGGACGTAGAAGTAGGTTTTGAAATACGTGATGAAGACAACTGGGAAGTTGTAAAAGGAAAAAATAAGTGATGAAGACAACTGGGAAGTTGTAAAAGGAAAAAAAAGAATTCTATTGGTAAAATGGTAAATGATAGAAAAAATGTAAAGGGATAAGTACAAAAGAAAAAAAAGAAAGAAATGGATGAAAAAGAATATATTCAGCTAAAGATTGGGGCTTGGTAAAATGGTTAAGGTTTTCGACTCACAGACACAAAGTATAGTGTTTGATTCTCACCATTGGAAAGGAAATCGGTTAGGTTTAGAATGGCCTATTAAGAAAGCTGGCCTAGTTATTAGTTATGAACTTATGAAGCCACGAATCTAAGGAAAAGGGAAAATGAAAATTTTAGAGTGTTTTCTGTAAATGTGAACACTATTAAGAATATAGTAAGAAGAATAGAAATTTGGGAGTGGCATAATGCATGCAATGTAGATATTATTGTATTAGAAGACACAGAATGTTTAACAAATGAAGAAAGAGTACAGAGAAACTATGGGAAGGAATTATAAACTGGAATTTGGGAAATTAAAGATGTTCTGGAATAGCTGCAATGTGTAGAAATACAGCAACTATATTAGATGTAACTTTAGCAAAAATGGGAAGATTAACCATTGTAGAATTAAAATGGAAAGAACAAGTATACAGAATTATAACATTATGTGCTTATACTAACTGTAAAGAAAGGGAAAGCTTATTTCATCAGAGTTTAGACTATGTAGTGATAAATATGAATGTTATAACAGGAAACTTTAGTTGTGAGTTAAGAGGCAAGCATAAAAATAAAGGAAATGTTACAAGAAAAATGTTAGGCATTATGAGATGTAGTAAGTTAAAGCTATGGGATAAAAATTCATGGACTTACAAAGGGGTATGTATATAAATGAAAAAAGATTATTTTATAGTATCAGAAGGCTTAGTTATAGGAGAATGGGAGGTAGATGTAACAGGATTTTTTAATCTTTATGGCTACAGATAAAAGAACACAAGGAATGTATAAAAATAGGCAAAGGAATAAAATGAATAAACGAGAGAGCATGGAATGAAGAATGAAAGGGATTAGTACTGCAGTTATGGAAAGATCATATTACTATGAGAATATTTTATAAAAAATGGTCTGAATAGTGGATGATATTTAAGGAAAATTATAAAAAAAGTTTTTACAGTGACAATATGATATGAGAAATGTTGAGAAAAAATGTAAAATAGTATATAATGATGCATTGGAAGATTTAGAAAATAATGATAGATAGTACTCTGACAAAGAAAAAGAATTATATGAATGAAATCAAGAAAGAATACAAGAATTGTTATACAATCAAATATATATTTACAAGGAAAAAGAAGTATCAAGTTAATTAAGCAGATTAGTAAAGGAAGATGGTAGTGTAATGGGAGAAATAAAAAAAATGTAAAAGGAGAAATAGAAAGAACTCAGGAAAAGATTAGAATAATGCAGCATAATATGTTTAAGAAATGTTTAAAGAAAAAAAGAAAGTAGTGAAAAAACATGGAAAGTAAAACAATTAACAGAAAAAGAGAATAAAGAGTTGGAAAAGGAGATGTCTTTAAATGAACTAGATAAAGTATTAGGACAATTAAATGTAGATGTGGCTGCAGGCCCAGATGGAATAGGGTATGAAATGTATAACAATTTAAGGGACTGGTAAAAAATATATATTTTTAAAGATTTTGAATGAATGGTTAAATGAAGATTTTATGTATAAAGAATTATGTAGTGGAATACTTAAGCTCATATGGAGGAAGGAAGGTGGAAGACAATTAAAAAATTGGAGACCAATAGTATTGAATAATAACAATTATAAGATCTTTATGAAAACAATACAAAAGAAATTTGAAACTACAGTGGAAAATATTATGGAAGATAACATATATAGTATAAAGGGGAAGAGTTCTCAAGAATTATTAATGATAGTTAGAGAAATTGTGGATGATATTATGAACAGAAAAGAAGGAGCCAAAATCATGATAGGAGAGCTTAATAAGGCATTTTAAACAATCGGACATGACATCTTATCGGTAATAATGAAAGAATATAAGTGAGAAAGTGAGGAAATTTTGTATGTCAGTGTATAGTAATAATAACGTAAAAATGTTTGTAAATGGCTGGTTAAGCCAAGAGATACATATGAAGAGTGGTGTAAGACAGGGATGACCAATGAGTTGTATACTCTCTGCATTAGTTATGAATATTATAGTATGTGAAATAAATTCCAAAATGAAGGAGGTGGGGTATATAACACCTGAAGGGTTAAGAATTCTAGTTTTGTTAACATATGCAGATAACATTATGATAATTGCAAAAAACAAAATTTGGATAAAAGAAGTAATAATTACACAAATGTGTGTCTAGAGATGTTAGGGATGTCTTTAAATAAAGAGAAGAGTAAAGGTTTAGGTGATGTAGTAAAGATTGAGGGTATATATTTTGCAATGAATGGAGTTTCTGTGTTAGGTATAAAATTTGGGAATAAAGATGTAAGTAGAATTCAATGGGAAAAATAATAGAAGAAATAAAGCAAACATGTCTTTTCTGGAGAACATATAAATTATCAATCAGAATAAAGGCTCATTTGATAAATTCAGTACTGATGGGAAAATAGCATACTTAGCAAGTATTTTAAGTTGCCAGCAGTATTTGAAAAGGAATTATTGTACATATTTTTTTCATTTTTGTGAGGGTTCTATATTAAACCCAATAAAAGGAGGAGTTTTGCATCTAAATAAAGCAGAAGGAAGTTTAGGATCAATTAACCCAGCAATTTACACTGCTTCATTAAATTTGTACAAAGTGTTAAACTGTATAAGTGAGGGCAGCCGCGGTGGTGCAGTGGTTAGCATTGCTGCCTCACAGCAAGAGGTTCTCTGGTTCGATTCTAGGCTGGGGTGCCTTCTGTGCGGAGTCTGCATGTCCTCCCTGTGGCCACATGGGTTTCCTCTGGGTGCTTCGGTTTCCTCCCACATCCCAAAGATATGCTGTAGGTAAATTGGACATTCTAAATTGGCCCTAGGCATGAGTGCATGCATGTGTGTGCCTTCTGTAGAAGTTTGGGCACTGGGCAGGCAACTCGACACCTTGATAGGTGATCCGCTGTAGCGACCCCTAACTGGGAAAAGCCGAAAGAAGAAGAAGAAAAACTGTATAAGTGAAAAAGATGAGTGATTAGTAATATAAATATAAATATAAGTATAAATATAAGTATGATAAATTTTAGAGTATGGTAAAAAAAGAGTTCAAGAGAAAAAAAGAGTATATAAATGAAGAAATAAAATGTTACCAAGAAAAAATATTTTTGTGGAAAATAAAAACTGATGATATAGAAAAAATAGAAAAGGATGTTATAAGAATGTAATGGTAAAACATTACTATGTAAAACCATGGGAAATTCTAACAGATGAAAAAAAAATAAAGCTATAAGAAGCAAATGGTGTAATCAGAAAGTAGAATGTCAATTTTTTTTGTGTAGAATGGTAATAGATAAATTACCAGTAAAAGGAAATACTATGGCATATAAAAAAAGAAAAGTAATAGAATATGTTTACATTGTCAAGAAGAAGAAACAATACAACATATCTTTTGAAATGTAAAGAGGTAAAAAAAGTTATGGCAAGGAATATATTAAAAGAACAGATAAAAAGTTATTTTATGTTATATGGGTTATTTGGAATGAATGAATAAATGAAATTATGTTTATGGTAAATGGATTTTAGCAATAAGTAAAATCAGATGGTGGTTATGGAAAAAGAGCTGGGGGTCCAATAGTGATGAAAATTTAGCATGACTGTAAAGGAAATTCTGAATATGTCTAAATAGCTCTGTATATTTATATATTTGTACATATGTAAACATTTGTAAAAATGTACATATTTTGTAAACCAAGGTTATTTTTGGTATATAAATAAAGGACCCTTACTTATTTGTCAAGCGAGGGGCTGGTTTGCATCTTTGCACTTCCTGTTTCCATTCCAGCTGCAGAGACAGCTTGGAGAAGCAGGGGGAAGGTAATGGCAAAACTAATGAGCTGTAAGGGTGGTGAAATGCTTGAAAGCTATTCACAGGGAGATGTAGCTGTGCCTCTCCAAAACTTAGATGACACAGAAAAGGTCCTTGTCGCAGAACAGAAGACAGTCGCGTCTTCTCTTAAATTAAATGGAGATTATACAGAGGGTGTATTACAGCATGAGAATAATGAAGGGAAGATAGTTGAGCCTTCCACAGATTCAGAGCTGATTTTTCAGAAATTGATTTGAAGACGAAATTATGGTCAGAGGGGAATGTATCATTGCAACCCTCCAATCAGGACAGTTGTGTAATGATTTACTGAAGGATCTTCTTCTTGGAAGTGAACCAGAGAATTGCAAGGACATGTCATGGGGCAATGTGATGGATAGAATACAAGAAAAAGAGACAGCATGGGGATGAAAGAGAAAACATATGGTGATATAGTAAAGGGAAGGAGAAAGAAAGATGTGGATGAAGAATGGAATATGGAGGTAAGAAGGAAAAAGAGGCTCTTGGTAAGAATCTACAACAAACAGGAGAAGGGACTCGAGAAGTATGAGGTAATGGGACAATCTTATACTTGCTTTGGGGACAAAGACTGCTGAGGTAAGAGTGTTTATTCATATAAATAAAAAAAACTTTGGTGACATTATTTATGAAACTATAAATACTATGGAAAAAATCTTAGGAGAATATGAGAAAAGGAAAGACTACCACCCATGGAATACTTATGTTATTAAAACATTTAACAGGGAAGCTAAAAAGAAAGTTCATATTCAATTCAGGACTGAATCTGAAAAAGAGAGTCTAAGAATGGATTTATGCAAAATATGTAAAGATGTGATGGATATTACAAAAGTATATGATAACATAGTTCATGGACTGGGGTAGGATTGCAATGTTATTTCAAAAATGGAAGATGATGACATTATACACATTCCAAACATCTTAAATGTTGATGGGGACAAGAATATTGTTAAATAGTGGGGTTAACCTAAGATTTGTTTTTAATGTGGTAAATCAGACCATTTAATCAGTGATTGTACAAAGAGAAGAGAAGTTGTTATAGTTGTAGAGATTTAGGACATTGTGCAAAGAAATGTGTTTTGAAATGTTATAGATGTAATTAAATTTGACATCTGTGGATGGACTGTAAGGACAGTAATAATGAAAGGGACAGAAAAACAACTAATATTCAAGATGAGCAAAAAGTAACACTAAAGGAAATAGTTCAATAATATAATGAAATTGTTAGAAATATGCATGTTAAGAGCAGTAAACAGAAGGATGAAAAAAGTGAAAACATAAATGACAAGAATGCAGAGGAAGGATCAGAAATAAGTACTGAAGAAGATGTTCTTTGGACTATAATTAAAGAGAAGAATAACTCAGTCAGTAAGGGGGTAAGACAGAAGAAAAGAAAAATTATAGGAGTTAAAAGAAAAAATGGAAAAAAAACAAAGGAAAAGGATAAATGACATTATTGGATCCTAGTATAGGAACACTTAAGAAAAATAGCAGGAGAATTGTAGAGTAGTAGCCATAAATGCAAATAGTTGAAAGTTTACCTAGAAGGATAGGTATTATGGAATGGTGTAAAGGTCTTGGCATGGACATCATAGTGTTAGAAGATATAAGATGTTTGACTAATGAAGAAAGATTACAGACTGAAATATTATGGGGGATTAAGTTTGTTTGGAACTTTGGAAAGAAGACTTGTTCAGAAATAGGAATTTTATGTAAAAATAGTTCAAATACTACATGTGACCTTGGTTATAATGGGAAGGATTAAGATAATAGACATAAGATGGAAAAACAGATATGTAGGATTAACTGCTGTTTATGCATACAATACAGGTAAAGAAAGACAGAATATGTTTCAAAACATTTTAGAGTATGTGACAATAAATATGGATAGTATAGTTGTAGGAGACTTTATGATTTAAGAAAGTAAAAAAATAAAGGCAATGATGTAAAAAAGGTTGGAGAGATAATTAGGTGTGGCAAATTAAATATTTAGAAAACAAAAGAGGAGAACATGAAACAGAAATAAATTTCTTTCTGACATCCACGAGTATAGAAATTGATAAAAAAGGAGCAATAGAAACAGTTTTTTCAGAATATTTGGATATTTGGATTGAAATAAAAGGAAAAGAATGATATATAAGGATAGTGAAAGGAATAAAAAGATCAAATGAAAATAAATGTGATGAAATGGGAAAATCTATAGTAATGGACTTTTGGAAAGATCATATTAGTATGAGGGATTTTTAGAGACTGGTCAAAATAGTGGATAATGTTTAAAGAAAAATGCAAGAGGTGCTATATGGAATGTCAAATAAATAGAAGAAGAGAAATAAAAAGAATACACAAGAACATAAGTGAGGAGGCTAAATGCTATTGCAAAGGAATGATGGGGAATATTTTGTTAAAGAAAGGAAATATATGATTTAAATCAAGAAAAAGTTAAGTGTTTATATTACAACCAGTGATATTTTCTTCAAGGTAAGAAGGAAAAAGTTACCCCTTATTTAAGTAAGCTTGTTAAAGAGGATAATAGCATAATGAGAAAAATGAAAGATGAAAAAGATGTAAATCAACAAGCAAGAGAAAATTATGGGGATAGTAGTGGACTATGTAAAAAAAGATGTTTAGTAATATAGCAATGAAAGAAAAGAAGATATGGAAGGTAAAGAAGTTTTCAGAACTGGATAACAGAGATTTGGACAAAGAAATAGGTTTAGATATAATGGATAGAAGAATGGTAAGAAAGATGTTTCTTAAATGTGTTAAAGAAATGGCTAAATGAAGGTTTTAAGCACAGAGAATTATGTTATGACATATTCAAGTTTATATGGAAAAAAGGGAAAAAAGTGATATACAGAACTGGAGACTGATAGGTTTAAATAATACAGATTATATTTTTTTTTTATGAAAATCACACAGAAGAGAATGGAAATAAAAAAAAATACTATCATAGATAAAATAATATATAATGTTAAAGGAAGGGATAGTCAAGAAAAAAGTTATGTACTCACCATAATGTTCCATTTGTATTGTCCATTTTAATTCTTTGTCAGCTGATGGGTTTGGATCAGAGACTCAGATCCACTCGGGTGCTTCTACCAGATTATTGGATCCTAGTAGTCTCAAGCTCCTTCCTTTATCTATAAAGCACCACCAACCTAATATGCCTCAATTCCAGTTTGCTGCCCTAAGATATAAAAGGACAACCTATTACAGAAAATACCAAAGGTAGAAAAAAAAGGGAAGCCAGAGCTGACAAGGAACAGAAGTTCCTGTACAACTCTTAGATCTCTCCAGAAGCAAAAGGAGGGGGTAGGTGGGTGGGCAGTTGAGAAACAATGAAAATGAACAACACAGATGGAATGTTATGGTAAGTACATAACTTTTATCTGATGATGTCCTTTTCATTCATTCCTCAACTGATGGGACAGAGTCCCCAGCTACATTTGATCTTGGGAAGCCCTTATGGAAAGATATTCCGAAGCACTGCTGAGCCAAAGGCCGCTCTGTTCCTGGAAATCAAATCCAACATGTAATGAGCAATTAAAGTGTGGGGATTACCCAAGCTGCAGGTGCACAAATATCATCTAAATATGCTCTGGACCAAACAGCTGAAGAAATCACCATAAATTTCATAGAATGGGCTCTAGGAGGTTTTGGTAAAGATAATCCCAATTTATTGTAGACAAAGGTTATACAATCAGTCAACCATTTGGCCAATAAAACTTTAGATACCAGCTTGCCTAATCTAGTAGGAGAAAAGGAAACAAATAACTGGACAAATTTCCTAAAGTCTTTGGTTCTATGAAGTTAAAAACAAAGTTGTCTATGCACATCCAAATGGTGTAACATACAGTCCCCTTTTTTTGAAAACTTGGGAAAGAAGACTGGGAGATTAATAACTTGGTTAATATTTGATTCAGAAACTACCTTAGGTAAAAATTATGGGTTTCTCCCTTGCCCACTGAGGGAACCCCAACAGCTGCAGAGGACATGGCTATCTCCCGGTCCATAACAGCTGCAGGTGCTACACCAGAGGGATCCAGGGTAAAAGATGAGTGGTCTGATGTACAACAAATGACAACAGCAGAGTCACCCACCTGCAGCTTAGGCAAAGTGCTAGCCTGCTGTAGTGGCAAAGGCTGTTTACTTATTTTTTCTTTTTGTGGCTGAAAAAGGACCAACCATGGGACTGGTAGTTTGGTCCATGATCAACACGAAAATGGTGCCTCTTTCCTGGGGAAGACAAGCAGCAATTGCCAGTACTTATTACCAGTCCACAAAAGTTACTTTTTGACAGAAAAACACAGTAAAAAGCCATTTTAAACACTATGCCATCCACATAAAAGAAATATAAACACAATTTCTCCACAGAAAAACAAATGTTTTCAGTTACTTTACACTACTTTTAAACTAAGAGGAAAAAAAATGAATGCTCAATTTAAAAGTACATTACAGTTTCAAGACAGTCCATTAAAACAAAATGCTAATAGCTTTAAAATAACTTTCCTGAATAGGAAAGCAATAAAAAATGAACAACATTAAGGAAATGGAAGTTTTTTCCCCAAAGGGAATGTATCTATTATCAATTTGCTCTTCCTGTCGTAACTTAAAATTTTGGAGTGATTGATTGGCCCCAAAATGTATTGAATAGATTAGACAGGAAAACAAAGATGCTTCATGCTCACCAAATGATTTATAAAAATCAGTGCATACCAAGATTATAAATTCCCCATTCTGAAGGAGGGATGGGCCTCCTTGAAATTGATTACATGTAAAGATCTGCAACTGTGGGACTGCACACATATCTGCTGACCTCACAAGACCCGAACATAGTGAAAGTTTTGAAACATGAGGAGAATAAATATAAGATGACTTCTCTGCTTAGTTTAGCAAAAGCATATCGATGTCAAGCAGGAATTGAAATCAAACAAGAAGTAGATAAAAATCAGGCAGCAACTGAGTATGCCAAAAAACAAAAGAAAGAATATAAGGTGAAAGACCAGATGAGAAGGCAAGAAATGTGGAAAATGCATAAATATAGTTGCAAGTATAAAAAACTTCTGGAAGCACCTCATGTTGATCAGGATCAAACCCAGGAATGATTAAGGAGAGGCGAATTCAAAACAAGAGATAAAAGGTTAATATTGGTGGCCCAAGATAGTGGGCAACGTACACGTTGGTTTACAAAGTCCATTGAACATGTGGGAGAAACAGACAAATGTAGATTTTGTAAAACAGAATTGGAAACAGTTGCACACATCATTGATGGTTGTGACATATTAATGGCAGAAGACTGTTGTACTGGGGATTGTGCAAACATTATGGTATTGGCTGAAAAACACTGGAAACATGAGCCACAAAGCATCATAGAAAATAATGAAGTCTATATCTCATGGTATCACCCATTACCAACAGTTCAAAAGACAGATGCTAGAAAACCAGACATAGTGGTTCAGGAAAAGAAGAAATAAGCACTGATCATTGAAATCACCACATCTAGTGACTACAGTGTCTTGTGTACAGGGAGACACAGAGTCATAAAATATCAGAATTTACAGGCAGAAACGAGAGCAATGTGGAAGAAAGACACCAGACAGCTCCAATAGTAGTAGGGGCAATGAGTCTTATAAAAAGGAATCTACAATTGTATTTAGATATGTTACCAATACATGCAACACTGTACGAACTGCAGAAGGATTTGTTACTGGGCACATTGTGGGTGCTGCTAACAGCACGTCTGGCTGACATCAAAAGATTGAAACAATACAAATTTCATGAACTTTAATCATACTTTTACTTAGGAATGGGGTCCTTTCCCGTCATGGTATTAGAAACCCAAAAGACTTGGAGAAATTTAAAAAAGTGTATATTTAATTATGTGTTTCCAAATTTGCTTGTATGTTAGCTTTTCCAAAATTTTTGTTATAGGACAGAGACTGGCTATGGGTTTATAATCACTGCATTCTTTATGGATGGAGTTATTGGGGAGAGGTAGGATATATATGCATATTTAAAAGCCGTGGGAAAAGTAAAGGTTTTCAAGGAGAGGTTGAGGATGTCCTTCTATTCTCATGTTGTAGTATTCTCACTTTTGGGATATTCTCCACCTCCAGTGACCTAAATGTCCAGCTCATATACCAAAGCTTAAGCTTGGCTGCTGTAAGGTGCATGGGATGTCACATGTAGGTACCATAAACTGTGGGCCATAAATGTGACTTCCACATACACAGACCTCAGAACTTCTCTGCTGCAGTCAAATGTCAGCTTGCTCATTCTGCACCATACTGCTGACTACATTTAAGATTAGTACCCCACTGTGGAACCTTTCCTTATATTTTGGCTAAGCTTAGGTTGCTATTTATCTGTTTTTAGCTGATTCCGTCCATGTCATCTAGGAAGGGAAAATGTAAGTACGGTTGGCAAATTCTGCACAAAGATACACACAACCTCTGCTTGTTTTGCTTAGGGCCATCCCGCGACCATCTGGCATTTAAAATCTGCTAGTCATTTATCCCTAAGACCCTTCGCAGCTGTCTGGCAGCCCTCAAACTGTTTGTCAAATTCCAACACCTGAAGCGCCTTGCCCTCAGTATGGATCCTGAATTGGCCATTCAGGTGGAGCCACCTAAAAAGAAGGCCAAGGTCTCTAGGCCTGAAACTACACCTCTAACTTCGGACATCCAGCCAGATTCTGGTCTAGGGGCTGAGTAAAGTCCAATAGGTCTGGCGACTTCGGCGGGTACCATTTTGGTAGCCGCCCTTGCTTCTACAGCCAGCACAGCCAAGTAAGTTTCTGCGATGTCAGTCTCTGCTGATGTTGGGGGAACCCGGCTTGCCTGTAAGGCCGCCAATAGCTGCTTGCGAGGAAGTTACTACTACCCCAGGCTTGACGCCTGATACTAGGCCTTTAGCCTCTCAAACATCTCAAAAGACTCCCTCTCTCAAACAAAACAAAAGATTAGGCATTTATCGATCCCAGCCGAAGATCAGCTTGACTGGCAGGCATTTTCCTAGTCACTCTTTCAGGCCTTTATGGCCCTGAGGACTGATGCCCCACAAACTCCTGCCCTTCCAACTTTAAGTCCCAGGCCTGCTTCTGCTAGCTCCATACCTCCTCCACAGACTCAAGAGGAAAATTCTTCTTCCTGTTCCTCTGATGAGTCTCTCACTTACACTGCTCCCCAGATGAGGATTTCCTGGAAAGGGACTCCCCACCAGAAGACATAACCTTTGGGGAAACAATCTCCAAAATGAGAGAATATTTCAAGTGGGACTCTATCCAAATGACAGAGGTGCAGAAAAGATACTTCGAGCTTCTGTAGATGTAGTCCCCCTTTCCCTCTGCTATTCCTCCTGTGATTCCTACATACTTGGATGCCTTTGCCTCTGCTTCCAAGACCCCGGAATCACAGCCACCAGCCCCAAAAAGGCCAGACAATTTCTACAAGTTACCTGATGATTATAAATATCTCATCAAACCTCCTATGGCAGACCCTGCTCTGATTGCAGTGGCAGCTGACAAACAATCTAGGCAGATCCCATCCTCTTCTCTGCTGCCATCAGATAAGATAGTAAGGTGATGGACAGGCTAGGAAAGAAGATTTACACTTCCTCAATCCTGGCCTTTAGGGCAATCAATTACCAGACTCATATGGTAAAGTGTGCCCTAGATCTCGTTTCCCAGGCCTCTAGTCTATTCTCCACTATGGCTGACTCAAAACTTTCCTTAGCAGCACAAGTAGCCAGTCATTCAATAAAATGCAGCTATGATGCTGCTGAAACCTCAGCCAGGTCAGCTGCAGATGCTTCTGTCTTACATAGATACTCCTGGCTCAGACTTCAGCCTCTGCCAGATAACTTCATAAACCTCTGCCAGATAACTTAATAAGATCTTGGATGCCCCCCTGGACAACAGGTTTCTTTTTGGTAAGCAATCTGCAGATCTTTTCAAAAATCTGCCGGAAAAAAGCAAAGAACTCCAGGATCTGAAGCATCTACTTGTATCCCCGATCCTAAATTCAATAGGAACTACCCAGCAAAACCAAGCTTTGTTAGAAGGGTACCTGCACCCTCCTCTGCTTCAAAGCCAAGGAAAGGGCCCAGAAAATCCTCATCCAATTGGACTAGCTACTCTCACACTACTCCCAGCCAGCCCTTTCCAGACAGACCTAACAACGCGTGACTGCCTAAATATCCTTTACCATCTCCCCCTTTCTGCCCGCCTCTCTCACCATCTTCCTCAATGCCAACAAATCACCTCAGACTGCTGGGATCTACCAACAGTGGAAAAATGGTACTTCATGACCTGGGAGGAGAAGCCTTCTCCAAAAGGCATAACCCTCCCTCCAAAAAAACAGGTCCACCTGATACCCCTAGTCATTCAGGATTTGCTATTACAAGGAACCATAGAGAGGGCTCCACCAGGACAAGAGGGCCAAGGTTTTTACTCCAGACTCTTCCTGATTCCAAAAAGGGATGGCCCATGGAGGCCAATCCCGGGTCTGTACCTGCTAAACCCCTTCCTGCATGTACCTTTCTTCCACATGCCACCCCTGCAAACCCTTGTTCCACTTTTGACACCCAGGGCCTTTATGGCCACTCTGAACCTGAAAGAAGCATATCTTCATATCCCTATCCACCCAGACTTCGGGAGATTCCTAAGATTTGCAGTGCCATCCTCACACTATCAATTTGCTGCCTTGCCCTTTGGCTTGTCTACAGCACCAAGGGTATTTACAAAGTGTCTAGATCAGCAGTAGCCTTTTGCAAAACAAAAGGCATACAGATCTTCCCATACTTGGACAATATTCTCATCCAAGCAGAAGAAGCAAGCACTCTTCAGAGACACCTGCAATTTACTATTTCTCTACTAGGAAGTCTAGGTTTCACACTCAAACTACTCAAGTCTTCCCTCACTCTATCTCAAGACCAAATCTTCTTGGGTTGCAGAATAAGGACAGATCTGATGAAGGCCTTCCTCCCACCAGAAAAGGTCACTTCTCTAACCAGCCATTTCCAAAACTTGCTCCTAGTCAACCACACCTCAGCCAGGGAATTTCTTTGCCTTCTGGGTTTAATGGCAGCCACTCTTCCTGTGGTGCCCCTTGCCAGACTACACATGAGGAAGTTCCAGTGGTACTTGAAGAATGTCTGGTCCCAACACAACCACACATTGGACTTTCAGGTGCCATTCCTACCCTGTCTGAAACAAGAGTTAAGGTGGTGGATCCACCAAATCTTACAGAATCCAGGACTCCCACTACAGCCCATCAAGGCAGTTCAACACATGTACACAGATGCCTCTGATCTGGGGTGGGGGGGGCAACTATGAACAGCCTCCAGGTACAAGCTCAATGGAAGGCCTCCCTCCAGAAAAAGAACACATCAATGTGAGGGAAATGACTGCTCTTCTCCTAGCTCTGAAGACTTTCCTCCCTCTTCTACACCCAGGCCCCCTCCAAGTCTTCACAGACAATACCACAGTGATGTGGTACATCGACAAGTGGGGGGGGGGGTCCTATTTACTGTGCAGGCTGGCAATACAAGCATGGGTGTTGGCCACTCAATCCAATATAACATTACAGGCAGTCTACATCCCATCACAAGACAACCATCAGGCAAATGCCGTCAGCAGATCATCATCTCAAAACCATGAATGGATCTTACACAGAGATGTTTTCTTAGACACTGTCCACCAGTGGGTCACTCCACAGATAGATCTGTTTGCCTTCCCTCAGAACAGACAACTAAGTCTATTCTGCTCAAGGCTCCCCTCACCTCAAACGTGAGGAGTAGATGCCTTCACAATCTCCTGGAAGGGGATTTCCTGTATGCTTCCCCCTCTTCCCTCTTATACAGAAGGTCCTGCTGGAAATTCAACAGGACAAACCAAAAATCTTGCTGGTGACCCCCTACTGGCCAAGGTTGCATTGGTTCCCCCTTCTTTTATCTGTTGCCAAGGGCAGTCACCACAAGTTGCCTCATAAGGTGGACCTTCTCACAAAACAGAAGGGATCTCTCATCCATCCTCATCTGCAAACCTTCAACCTTATCCTGTGGTTGATAAACCTCTGATCCCTTTCAGACACCTTTACTCAGAGGATGTGCTATCTGTCCTGCAGGAGGCCAGGAAACCTACTACTAGGAGATCCTATTTAGCAAAATGGAAAAGGTTCTCCTACTGGTGTCTTCAAAGGTAACTAGATCCCTTACATGCAGACTTACCTCTAGTTTTGGCCTATGTGTGTGAGCTCCTAAAATATAAACTTTCATACTCTTCAGTGAAAGTACACTCGTCAGCCATTTCAGCCGGCTTACTTCTAGATCCACCTCTGTGGAAGCTGTTTCTTAAGGGGGTCCTGCACATCAGACCTCAGTTCAGCCAGAAGGGTCTCGGAGCTACAAGCACTCATGGCTACTCCACCTTACATCATTTTTCATAAAGACAGGGTGTTCTTCGTGTTTCACTGTTGCAGTCATCACCTGTGGGTTATCCCTGCTGCGGTAGCCCTCGGCCAGCCCGAATA
Organism: Protopterus annectens; assembly: GCF_019279795.1. Taxonomy (NCBI): domain Eukaryota; kingdom Metazoa; phylum Chordata; order Ceratodontiformes; family Protopteridae; genus Protopterus; species Protopterus annectens. Next base: position 1,230,459,327 of record NC_056743.1, on the reverse strand, counting down.
CCAGAGTCAATGTTTTTCTGTGTCAGCTGCTGTCGCTTGCTGCCTGACATCAGGTGGTCAGTGCTATAAAGGAAGGGAGCCGATGCCATTACATCAGTCATTTTTGCAGTGGAGCCCGTAGCAGAAGCAGTTCGCAAGTGTGCCGGTCGGTCGCTACCAGAGTTTGAATTACAGCTGAAATCGTCTAGAGCTAAGTACCTCGTTGGGGATCCTTTTTTCTTGCACTAACCAATGTCCAAAAAAGTTAACAATTGTCTCGCCTGTGGAAAGCAAATACCACACTAGACTTCTATTCATACTGCGTCACTTGTTTAGGCCCAGACCACAACGTCCCCCATTGCCGGTTCTGTGCCCTCTTTAACGCGAGAACCATTTGTCATACAGCTCTTACTGTAGCCAGGTATTTTCATTCTGAAATGACGTCCATCAGCCAACAATCCGTAGACATTCCAAAAAACCATAAGGGTAAAGATAGAGACAGACCACACAAGGCTAAGCCTTCCGAAGACTCTACCGCTAAGCAGGTCATCAGTTCTCCGGAATTCAGTAAGGCACCTTCGCAGCTCCTGATGCCCGATTTGATACCTTTGCAGGCCTCTATTGAGACCCTTTTGGAGGCCGGTATGCCACAGAAATCTTCTTCGTCTTCCGAGCCTTTGGTTGTCTCTGCCTTGGTTGGGTCCGGAGCCGCAATGCAAGCACCAGCTTCCAAGGAGGTTTTTGCACTACCGAATCTAGACAAAAAACAATGTCTTCTCCTCCAACTACCATTTCTCTCAGACTGTTGGATACTCTTAGGCCTAGAGTCAAGGCCATTACTAGGAAAACTACCTCTAGCCACCATTTTACCCCTGCTCCACCACCTCAAGCTCAAATGCTTAAAATGACAGAGGATCTTATCACCCTTATAAGGGGTAGTCAGGCCACTCCTTCTAAAAGGAAGAGACCTTTCTCCTAAAATACTACAGAACAGGATTCTGAGGAGTCTGATTATTCAGATTTTGAAGAAGAACAACAACCTCTGACTGCTTATGAGTATTCAGATGCAGAGGAATCCATTCCTTCTGCCTCCCAACCAAAAGATATTCCTTTGTGGAAACCCTTTACACATTCAGGGAACATTTCCACTGGGAATCACTGGACTTCCCCCAGTCTAAGAAAAGACTTAGAGAGTTTCTAGACCTGCCCCAGCACAGACCCTTGGCCATCCCTCCAGTATTAGAGGTGGTTGATGATGTCTACCATGAATCCAGCTAAAGTACTGATGCCTCCCACCTGCTCCCAGAAAACCTGATAGGTATTACAGAGTGCCAGATTTTCACAAATACCTGTACAGAAATCCTGCTGCAGACCCACAGGCCATTATACAGGGACCAAAAGGAGCTAAGGCTAGTTTTGCAAATAATCCTATTCCTTCTGACAAGGACTCCAGAGCTCTGGACAGATGGGGTAAAAAAGTATACATCTCTGCAACCTTAGCTATCAGAGCACTCAACTATCAGTTCCACATGTTAAAATATCAACAACACACTTTGGAACTATTAAAACAAAAGATGCCATCTTTTCCTGACTGTGCCAATTTGAAAGAGTTAGCAGATTTACCGCACGCTACTTGTCAAGTGGCTAAACACTATTTACACTGTGGATATGACACCCTAGAAGCTTCATGCAGGGCAGCAGTGTCAGGATCTGTCCTTAGGAGACATGCATGGTTGAAGTAACAACCTCTCTCTGATCATGTCAAATCTAAATTATTTAATGCACCCTTGGATAAGAACCACATGTTTGGAGTAAAAGCAGAAGCAGTGCTTAAAATGATGAAAGACAAAGCAAAATCTATGCAAACAGTAAAAGACTTCCTTCAGGTACAACCTCCTAGGTTCAGCAGGAATTTTCCCTCAAAACACTGGTCCTTTCTTGCACCTAGCAGACAGGGGCAAGGTAAGCCCCACAGGGACAGACCACCCAGACTCCTATGCCAGGGACATCAGAGAACCAAACAATGGACCACTTTCACTCCAAAGGCAGGGAGTTCTAAGCCATCCCTCTACGGCAAAAACTCTCAATGACTCCCTCTCCCCCCACCATCTTTCCACTCACCAAAAACTAGGAGGAAGGCTTTCACTTTCTGTAACCAAGGACCAATGGGTCTTAAAGATAATTTTTCAAGGATACAAATTCGCTTTCAACAAACTCCCAATTCCAAGAGAGTATCCAGACTTGCCTCCAAATCAGTGGGCAGAGGCATTGAAACAAGTCCAAACTCTCATATCCCAAGGGGCAGTAGAACCTGTTCCCTCAGATCAAACAGGCAAAAGTTTTTATTCCAGATTATTCCTTGTTTCCAGAAAAGAGGGCACTTGGCGCCCCATCCTGGATCTATCCATTCTGAACACCTTCCTAGTGGTCCCCAAATTCAAAATGCTAACTTTGCAGCAGCTGCTGCCTATGTTGACAAAAAAAAATGCCTGGTTAGTTACTCTGGATCTAAAAGATGCCTACCTTCAAATCCCCATAAAGGAAGCCTGCAGGAAATTCCTTCACTTCCGAGCAGGCTCACAACACTTTCAGTTCTCTGCGCTACCCTTTGGCTTACCTATATCTACTGCTGCCAGGGTATTCACCAAATGCTTAGCCCCGGCCATAGCCTTTTGCAGACAGAAAAATGTACAAATTTACCCTCATTCAGGCAGATTGCAAAGAAAAGCTCCTCAAGGACCTCCTCTTTGTCAAAACCCTCCTAACATCCTTAGGGTACACCATCAATGAGAAGAAATCAAGGCAAACACCCTCCAGGAAAATCATTTTCTTGGGAGCACTGCTGGACATAGCATCCCAAATGGCCTTCCTATCCCCAGAAAAGCAGAGCTTCCTGCATCTCTCTTTTACACAGCTGGCTTCCAGAAGTCACCTCACTGTGAGGAAGTTCCTGCAAGTCTTAAGGTACATGGCATCTTGCATCCTTCTAATTCCTCTGGCCAGACTTCACATGAGAAAACTTCAGTGGTACCTAAAGAACCTTTGATGTCAGCATTCTCAACCCCTACAGGCCTCTCTCCCTCTGATCCCCTGTATAAGGGCAGAGTTTCTCTGGTGGACAGGGGCCTGTGCCCAGAACAAGGGTCTTTCCTTCACCCACCGCCCAACTGGGCAGACCATTACCACCAACGCCTCAGACATAGCTTGGGGCTCTCATCTAGAAGGCAGGTGCACCCAAGGTCTTTGGGATGTCCAGTTCCTTCCCTTACACATCAACCAGAAGGATATGATGGAAGTACAAAAGGCTCTGACATACTTCTAACCCCATCTCAAGCCAGGGGTTCTCCTTATCAAAACAGATAACACCACAGTAATGTGGTACATTAACAAACAGGGAGGGACCTAATCTTACCCTCTGTGCAGGCTAGCCATGAACCTCTGGCTGATAGCCTCTTTCATGGGGCTATACCTGATAGCCCAATACCTACCAGAGATCAACAACACCCTGGCAGACCACTTAAGCAGAAACTTACTGGACGCCCATGAATGGCAACTCCACAGAAAAATCTTTTTACAAAATACCTCAGGCTTGGGGGACTCCGGAGGTGGATCTTTTTGCTTCGCACCTCAACCATCAGCTAAAAAAATTCTGTACCAGGGAGTATCACCACCTAGCATGGAAGGTGGATGCTCTGACCTTCCCCGAAACACCCTCTATGTGTACACATTCCCTCCTCTGCCTCTTATTCCCAAGGTACTGATCAAAATAAGGGAGGAGAGACCAAAGGCCATCATCATTGCTCCAGATTGGCCCAGACAACACTGGTACCCCTTACTGCGCAACCTGACCTTACAGATTGCCCCAGACAACACTGGTACCCCTTATTGCGCAACCTGACCTTACAGCCTCCCAGGCAGCATCCCCTGATCTCAGACCTCTTAATTCAGGTGGGGGGGGATGCTGCACCCAGACTTGCAGACTCTCAAACTATCAGCATGACTAATACCCTAAAGGCAAAAAAGAGGCCCCTGTTAATCAAACAGGTCCTAGACATTATCACAGAGACCAGAAGGCCCAGCACAAGAAAATCCTATGCAGGAAAATGGAAAAGATTCTGCTCCTGGAGCCAGTCCAGAGGGGGCAATACCTCACAACCTTCTATCCCTTTTATCCTGCACTACCTAGCAGAGCTACTTAATAGTGGCCTCTCCTTCTCTATTAAAATCCATGCCTCTGCATTTTCAGCTCATTTTGATGCAAAACAGCCCCTGTTCTCCCACCTTTTGATTAAACATTTCCTTAGAGGGGCTTCTAATATCAGACCTCCCAGAAGGCCACCCACTCCAGCCTGGGACCTGAATTATGTTTTGGAAAAACTAACTTTACCACCCTACAAACCTGCTGCTTCAGCAGAACTAAGATACCTCTCCTGGAAAAGTGCTTTTTTCCTAGCTATCACCTCAGTCAGAAGGGCTTCAGAAATTCAGGCACTGATAGCCATTGAGCCCTTCATCATCTTCCATGCAGACAGGGTCTCCCTGAGGACTAACCCCTCCTTTATGCCCAAGGTGGTATCTAATGTAACACTCAACCAGGCCATACATCTACCCACCTTCTTTCCTAACCCACAAAACAAGGAGGAAATAATTCTGCACTCACTAGACATGCACAGACAGCTCAGATATTATCTGGACTGCACTAATACTGTCAGGAAAACAGACCAACTACTTGTCAGCTTTGCCCCAGGGGCAGAGGGGAAGCCCATTTCCAAAGAAACCATTTCCAAATGGATATCACACTGTATCCATTTCTGCTATAGATTGCATGGGAAACCCCCCCCCCCAGGTCTATTCAAACCCATTCCACTAGGGCAGCCTCCACTTCCACGGCATTCCTCAGAGGAGTTCCCACCAGGGACATCCTGGAAGCTGCCATCTGGACTTCTGTCCATACCTTTATGAAGCATTACCACCTACCTCTTTTTTCTAAGGCTAGGGAAGGGTTTGCCTCTGCATTTCTGCAGGGCATGCTGACCCATTCCTAGGTCTCTTACTAATCCTACCACCCTTCTCCTCAGCTTTGGGAATCCTCCCACAGGTGATGACTGCAACAGTGAAACACGAAGAACATAGTACAATTGTGTACACTTAAAATAAATGTAGATGTTCGAGTGTATTCACTGTTGCAGTTCTGTTTTCCCACCCACCTTCCCCTTATATCTTTATTCTTTAGGGAGACATAAGTTTCTAACTGTGGCTTTTAGCCAACAAGGCAACCTTTACCTTATTTACTTGTGTCTCTGACTGATTAGAGCAAGAATAACTGATGTAATGGTAATAACTGATGTAATGGCAAGTGACAGCAGCCGACGCAGAAAAACATTGACTCTGGTATTCGGGCCAGCCGAGGGCTACCACAGCAGGGATAACCCACAGGTGATGAATGCAACAGTGAATATACTTGAACATCTATATTTATGGTAGAGTACAGAACTGTACTGTCTCTCTTCCTACTAACCCCACCATCATGCCCAAAGTGGTCAATGAACTGTCTCTTAACCAATCTATACACATACCTACCTTCTTTCCTTCACCACAAAATGGCAGTGAGAGAGTGCTCCACTTCCTAGATGTTTACAGGCAACTGAGGTTTTATCTGGATAAGACTAAGGACATTAGGAAGTCTAACCAGCTCTTTGTATCCTTTCAACCCAGGGTCCTGGGGAAAGCTGTATCCAAATAGACCATATACTCCTGGACCTGCAAAGCTACATCCATCTGTTAATCCTTCCATTGTAAAGAGTTAACCTAAACAGTAAGAGTCCACTCCACCAGATGGGGGCCTCTTCAGGGGCCTTTCTTAAAGGCCTTGATATAGTCACTATCCTAAAGGCAGCTACATGGTCTTCTGTACACACTTTCACTAAACACTATAAATTGGATAACATCTCCAGAGCTAGGGCAGGATTTGCAAAAGCCATCCTTAATGTCTTCCTGGAGACTGCTACTTCTTCCTCCACCCTTTTCTCTGCATAAGCTGTGGTACTCTCCCACAAGTGAGAATACTCCAACATGAGAATAGAAGGACATAGATTGGTTGTGCAAAATCTTAACATAACCATAGATGTCCTTCTCTTCCAAGTTGCAGTATTCTTTCCCTCCCTCCTTCCCCCTAGAGGTCATTTTCCCTATCTGGATGACATCCTTCAGCTACCCTTAGACTATTGTCCAACTGTGCATTCAGTTCTGAGGTCTGTGCATGTGGATGTTACATTTATGCCCCATGGTTTATGGTTCCTACATGTGACGTCCCACACACCTTACAGCAGCCAGGCTTAAGGTTTGGTATATGAGCCAGACATTCGGGTTGCATGAGGTAGAGGATATCCCACAAGTGAGAATACTGTAATATGGAAGAGAATGATATCTATGGTTATGGTAAGATTTTGCACAACTAATCTATGTGTGTGAATGGCCTTGCTATGTATATAAATAAATGCCAACACAAAAGATCAAGGGATATGGACAGGAGTCTTCAGGAAAAAGAAAGCAAACCAGAAGAAGACTATGGCAGACAGACAAATACATCGGTAAGAAGGGTAGAAGATCTTGCCTCCCTTCTAAAGGATAACCTGCACTGCTTTAAGACATAAAAGGGGAGGAAGGGCCTATGGAACAACTGCTAAGCAAGCAGCGTTTTACCCCTGATAGTCTATAAATCCCCCATACACATTTTATTTTTTTTTAATTATTTTTAAAATAGAATTCTGACTATAACTAAACTCAAGAGTGCTCTAAGCCACTGTGAGAAATATAAAGTAGCTACTCTGTAGAAATATATATGAACATATGATTGGAGTAGAATGGCTCCTTAATATCTGATCAATAGTGAAGAGCATTCAGTTAGCAAAGTCTCATCAGATACTTTGAAAGAATAAATGTAGAACCAAGTTCTGAATCTGCTATGCTGGTCTGCTCAGGAATGCATATGCTCCAAAGAAATGTCAAAGCTGCACAGAATTGGAATGACTTATGTATGACTAAGGCCAAAGTCAGGAATAAAAAAATATCCAGTCCTGAGTCTGCCATCAGGAGAGACATCAGAGCCCTAGACATAGGTGGTGAGCAAGGTGACTGTCTCAGAAGACCCTGCATCGGACCACAAATCAAAGCCCCAGCATGGGGATCAGCTGAAGGACCTTGCGTCATACTCTTAAACAAGGTTCTAGTATGGTGAATAGTCTCTGGACAGTCTCTAAATTCCTTGCATTAGGCCATGAACAAGGTCCTAGCCAGGTTGAAAGCTCTAGTCAGTTTGGAAAAGATGCAACTAAAGTCATATACAAGGTCACAAGTACACACCCACATCTGCCCTTAGCACTGCTTGTATAGTATCTAGAAGTATTTTAGCAGAAGGGAAGATACAGCCTCAAATGAAACTGCAGCTTGTTCTACAAATATTATGTTCTCCAACTTATATGACAAAGGTTCTGAAGAAATCCACAACTGACTCTAAAAATAAATACATTACTGTGGGCAAGTCACAAGGGTAGACTTAGTACTCAAGGGGATATCTTGCACTAGTGTTCCTTCTAGCCAGGTGGATAAATGCATATCACATCCCCACCCCACCCAGCCATTCATGCCCCATTTCTGTGCCCTGCCCCCAATCCTCCTCCATTGCATTCAAACCAGAATGTTGTAGTGCTGTTTGTGTGGTCTAAACTGTGCAACTGTTTGTTACAGTTTAAATGTGTAAGAAAAAAAAAAAACTCTCTTTTTTTTTTTAACTAAAACCTGAATGCTGTAGCGCTCCTTGCAGGCAGGATATAAACTGTAGCAACTGTTTGCTACATACAGTTTATATCCTGCCTGCACTGAGCATGATAGAGCCCAGGGTTTAATTAATATTAATATATATATATATATATATATATATATATATATTCTTATAAACTGTAGCAATCTGCTTGCTACAAATGTATGTATCAAACAGTTGCTACAGTTTATACCCTGCCTGCACGAAGCTCTACAAAAGCATTCAGATTTTAGTTTAAAGAAAACAGATTTTTTTTTTTTTACTTTTAAACTGTAACAAACTGCTTGCTACAATGTAGCAAGGAATTTGCTACAGTTTAGACCACACACAGAGACTTAAAGTGCTCAGGTTTGACCACAAATGCAGTACTGGTTTTTAAAAGCCAGTATTACATTAAAGATTGGGATTGGCTGATCCTGACCCCCCCCCCAACACTTTGCACCCATGCTAGTTGCACCACTTGCCCCGGCCTAGCTACGTTACTAAAGGTCATCAGAAAATTAAATGTCATAACTGACGTCAAAGAATATTGATGGAGACAAGTTTGATCCTATAGCTGTCAGTATCATCTTCCACTGAAATATGCCAGCTATGAAAGGATGTTGGTGTTATGAAAGTAGACATCAAAGCCTGTAATGATCAAGACTGATCTCACTATGTCAGAGTCTGACCTCAAAGGATCTAACATACTCAAGGAGTTCTCAGGGATGAGCGAAGCCAAGGTCGAAGGTGTTGAGGTCGAACCTACAAAGAATAAGAAGAATGCTGAAGGAATCCTTTGACCACAAGGGATGTCATAGAGCAGTGAGGATGAAGTCGGCAGCTTTGAGGTGGATCCCACTGAGGTCAAGGTTGCCATGAAAAAACCTGCAGATATCAAGGAGGTGTTAGGGATTGAATGGAATCAAGGTAGAAACCAACAGTATGGAAGTTCACCTTGATATGAAGGGGGTGGGCAATCATGAAGGGAACTGCCAGCTCCTAAGAGGAAAAGTGTTACAGGAGACTCCCAAAAAGATGAAGGGAGCCAAAGAAAAAAAGCATATGATGACTGGGGTCATAATATAAGAATGGTTTGGGCCTTAAATCCCAATAATGCCAAAATACAGAACCAGTGTCATGTATAAATGATCCAACTGCCACTGGATCTGACTAAGACCTGATCATTCTTGGACTCTTTTTTTTAGCCCCAACCCTGATCTCAAATGTAAGAATAAATACTACATAAGTATATTTTAGCACAATTAACCACCTGCTTCGGGGTGTTGGCAGGAAACAGAATAACATGAAGAAAACCCATAGAGACACAGGGAGGACATGCAAATCTCAACACAGACAGTGAACAAAATGTTATTACCAAACCCCAGGACCTAGAGTTGTGAGAAAGAGATTTTACTACTAAGATGCCATCCATGAAGAAATACAACTGGTTATATTTAAACTTTAAATTACTTTTAAAGTAAGACTGGATCTTTTGATTTTTTTTCCAGAAGCACTGTATATAAACATTTTATTCATTACTTACTTCAGAACTCCTTCTTGAAATGCCAGTTTTTGATTTATTAAATTATGTTTATTTAACTTGAATACTATCTCCATTTCATAGCCTCATCATCAAAAACAAACTCCATACATTTTCAAATAATAATCAACAAAGTTTGTATATTTATTATCAAGTTCCCTAAAAATGAACACCACTATAAAACACTGAAAAATGCAAAATAGCTCCCCGTTCAACAAAGGGTTAACCTTCTTCCAGGATCTCAACTATTCAAAATCCTAGTCAATCAGACCTTCTCTCACATAGTAGCTAAGCTAATTAGAGAAACTTTCTCTTACAGCTGAGAAACCAAAAGCACTCTTCCCCCATACTGCAACCTCTATCATAGCATTCCCTCAAAAATAAAAAAAAACACCTCATCGTATCCAAACTTTAGGAATCAACTAAAGACCCACCACCTGTCATCAGCCAAATGTCATTCCCTCTCATCCAACTATATTGCCTAATCTGAACTTTATCACTCATTTCTTTCTCCTACTAGTTACATTCACAAAATATTTTACTTAACATAGCTTCTCCTTTAACTGTCCAATAATTTCCACATTGACAACACACAGCTGCATTTGTTACAGGCCCATCACTATCTACTTGAGATTTGTCTTGGTTCATTGTAAATAATGTATATTATAATTATATCTACTCTTAACATTTTTTGTTAGCTGATTATGGTATTTTACAGCTATGTATTTTCATTATACTTTTGCTATCTTTCACTATAGTATTCTGAGTTTCTTTGTGTTCCTTGGCTGAGACTGAAATTGGTCACTTGTGATCAGTGCTCTACTATAGTAAACAAATTTTGAATAAAATAAATGCATGCATAAAGTTTAAAAAACAGTCATTGTACTGCTTTTTTCCTTTGGAATTTGGTTTCTTGGATTTCAAAGTCAGTCTTATTTATTTCATATCCCTTACTGCAGTTATAATACTGCTTCACAACTCTCTCAAATGCTTATTCCTCCTAGTGCCTTCAGTCACAAGATCATAGGAAATACAAGGCAACTGGGCCTTGTGCCCATTTATGCCTTACCATTACCCACCCTTAGACTTTACTTTCGTTTCAAGGAAGTGCAGGCCAGTTTGGCATGGTGTGAGTTTGTGTATATCCATCCAGTTATCTAGTTCTTGTATGAAGGAAGATAATGTATTGCACTGCTTAGCATGCAGCAGAAGTTTATTCCACAGGAGGGGAAGTTGCTGAGTGATGACTCTATTCCCCACCCTGTTTTGTTAGATCTCTCGCCCTCATGTTTATAGTACTGTTTGATTTATGAAAATATAAGAGGTCTTGAACTACAGGATCCCTAATGGTCCAAAATGCAAGCCATAGGTAATTTCTAAGTAGTCTACAGGACACTGAATGTAGTGATAGTGCATCCTGTCTCTCCTGGTAGTACCATAGGTTCATAGGTAGGTACTAGGCTATTGGCCCTAGGGCCTATATAAGCCTAGCCAAAAAGGTACCCTGGCTTTCGCCACCCAAGAAAATTATTTTTCTGTGCCCCTGTCAAGCAGAGCCACAGAAGTGATCCCCGGGGTGAATTTCCTATTTCTCATCCAATCATCAAGATTTTTCTTGAAGAGTAATAATTAGGAGCTCTGTTTGACATAGATAGGTAGTCTGTTCCACAGTATGGGAAGTCTCTAGGACAGGAATCTATCCCTCCAGCATGTTCTGTTTATCTCCAGCATGTTCTGTTTATTGTGGTGACAAGGTTTAGGTCCCTACAGCGTGTAGCTCAGGGGGATTAGCATGTCCAACAGCTCTGGGTTTGAATAGCTTTGTATGTCAGGCAGAAATTGCATCTGAGTAGGCGATATGTGACGGACTAAAGCTGGAGTTTTTTGGGATGGTCTGCATAGGGCATATGTTTGAGGGCAGTAATCCTCTTTGTGAGGTATTTCTGTGGCCTCCCCAGTTGTTGTAGATGCCTTGTGAGGTACATACGAAAAGGGGCGCTGTACTCTATAATGGGTCTAATGAGTGATGAGTAGAGGGGAACAATGACCTCTTTTTTTCTGGATGAAAAACCTTTTGTGATGAGGTGTGCTATGTAGAAGGATTTCCTGACCACTGTGTCGATGTGATTATCAAAGGAGAGACTACTGTCCACCTGTGTCCCAAGGTCTCTTATCACACTTTCGGTGTTAAGTAGACTACCACCTATGTGGTAGGCCATGGGTACAGAGTTTTTACCAAAGGGGATGACAATGCACTTTTTGGCATTGAGCTTCAGGCCATGGCTTTGACACCAGGCATCTGTCTCAGTGAGGCTCTTTTGTAGGATGTCCACATAGTTAGGAGTTTCGATTATGGCTCCCAGTTTGCAGTCATCTGCAAACTTCGTTAGCCAAAGACCTTCTTTGTTAGCCTGTACTTCAGAGAAGTAGATACCACATGTCTAGTGAGATACATCCCAAAAGGAGCACTGTATTCTATGGTTGGCCTAATTAAAGCAGAGTATGGGGGGGGGGTAAGGACGGTTGGCCTAATTAAAGCAGAGTATGGGGGGGAAAGGACTTCTTTAGCTCTGGATGATATACCTTTAGTAATGAGCTGTGCTGAGTAGAATGACCTCCTTGCCACAGCTGCAACATTATGATCAAAGATGAGGGAATTTTCTGTCCATGTTCCCAGGTCTCTTAGCGTAGTCTCATTTTGAAGTGGTGTTTTGCTATATTGTATGCAGGAGGGGTGTATTCTTCCTAACTACTTCAGTGTTGCACTTGTTAGCCTTTAATTTGAGCTTGTTTTTTGTCCACCAGTTATTCACAAGTTTAAGCTCCTGTTGGAGTTCCTATGTGTCAGCGGGGAACTTAATGATGGCACCAATTTGCAGTCAGCCACAAGGTTAGTTAAGCATATGCTGAATACCACAGGTCCCATTACAGAGCCTTATGGGACATCAATGGTCCTCCACATACTCTCAGATGTACCTGAAACCCTTGTACAGATTTTGTCTTTCAACCAATTTGTTATCCATCTCACCATACAGGGGTCAGTTTTGAGCTCATTTATGTTGTTGATTATGTTAGCATGTGGCATAGCATGAAATGCTTTGGCCATATTCAGCTATTTCATGTAATCAGTATGTCTACTGTCTACAGCCCTCATTACCCTTTGAAAGAAATTACCATATTCATTAGGCAGGATCTACCTTTTACAAAGCTAGACTGCTGAGGGTCAAATATTACAAGATTTTTGATGTCATAGTTAATCAGGTCCATTATGTGTTCCTTAGCTTTACAAATTAAGCTTCTTATCAAACTAACTAATGGGATGGCAATTTCTGAGGCTAGTGGTGAGACCTTCCCTGTGAAGTAGCATATCTTGTCTTTGAAATGTGGGAGGAAAATGGAGTACCCAGAGGAAACCCACGCAAATCCAGGGAGGACATGCAGAAGGCACCCTAGCTGAGAAGTGAAATGGAGAACCTCTTGCTGTGAAGTGAAAATGCTAACCGCTGCACCACTGCGCCACCCACTTGACCAAAACTTGCTGTAACTGTAAACACATTTCAGATTTGCTTTAAATGGAGAAAAAAAAACAGTAGATTTAACATCAGCAAATACTACAGCACTTAATAAATCGATCAGGTCATGTGAATGCAGAAACACAACACTTCTAGTTTACAGTAAAATACCTAGGAATTCTACACACGCTCTCTGTATTTTATGGAAGTTTCCTTATCTAGCTGTAGATCTCTCCTGACACTGTTATTTAGCATTTCCCCTGTTATGTTAGCTGTATGATAGTATAGTTACTTCCACACATGGACTTATTTATTCCATGCTCGGCTACTACTTCCTTCATGTTGCAAATACTAGATCCAGGATGTTACTTACTCTAGTGAGATCATTTCCTTCTACTCCACTCTTGCTCTGGTTAAAACCTATAAGATGTTGTAGTCCATTTTTACAATTAGATGAGGTGCCCTGGATCATTTCTGAAATTAACAATGGTTAACACTTTTTTTTCCACTACCTCACTCCCATTTTCTTGGTTATCATAGGTGGAATCTATATTCTACTACCCCTAGAATATACTGTACCATCACAAACCTTTAGAAATGTGTAGATTCTATATTCTATGGAGGCTGATTACACTGTAATGAAGTTAAACCTTTCAATACTACTAAACAGGAGTAACTCGTGAACATCACATAATTCATTAGTAAATTCACAGTAACCCATACGTATTCATGATTTATTGCTTAAAGGAAGACTCGGGTTCATAATGACATAGGCAGTCTCACTTAGGACTCAAAGTATCACAAACAAAACATCTAAAGAACACTAACAGCACTTAGCCAAAATACTGTAATCCAAATATCATACAACAAGTAATGTTTTTTTTGCTGGGGGGAGGCTGTGCTCTCTGTATCCCCCCCCCTCCTGACATGAAGACTTTGCCTCATCATCACCATTCTCCATATACATTAAATCCTCCAAGGTCTCATAAACTTGAAATAAATGAAAAAATTAATCTAAAACACAACCCACGTCCTCATTTTATTATTCAACAAAATTCAACATCAGTACTTCGCAAAGAAAATACAAAGCATGAAAAAAAACAGTAGCTGATGTAATGAAACATTGACAAAGACCTTGCCAAACATGCACAATACTCTGTTGAAATTATGTTGTACAAGAGTTTATAAAATTACACAGCAATACATATCTGCCACCTTGCACCAAGGATCCAATGGCCTGATAGATTCTGTTTATTTAAATCCTATGGGTTGAACTAAATCAATTCCAAAACAAATGGACCAGCACAAAAGGAGAAGACAAGACTTTTATTAAAAGTCAAATATACAGCCACCTGTTCCTTCTCCTTTTGTGCTGGTCCGTTTGTTTTGGAATTGCTGTCTTGGTTTTTGGACCGTTGCACTTGCCATCCGTGCAGTTTGTTTGTTTGCTGATTTGAACTAAATCAAACCAAGTGGATCAATAATCCATTTTGCTATTTCAGTCTGGCACCTTATGCATATCTGTACAGTTCTTCCTCAGAAGCAATCATTAAACCCACTCCTTGTTATTTATATTACTGCAGTTCATTCCATTACTGAAGCAATACCTCCTAACTTTGAATTGTCTCAGCTTCAAGTTCTATCTTAGCAGAGAACTTCTGTTTCTCTTTCTTCCTTTTTTACTTCTTTCCCCTTTTTCTCCTTTACATTCTTCCCCTGCCCTGCTTCAGAAAGTAATTTGAGGTATGTAAAGGTGTACATTAACAAATTTTAATGAAGAGTTAGAGGCATACGTGAAAAAAAAAATGATATTCCAGGAATATCAGGTTAAAAATTGCTGATAATAATTTTGCAGTTGGGCCTTTTCAGAATTTTGTCTGAATATTTGGGTTATGAATAATTTCCTTTTGTGTTAATTTACAATGCCTGGGACACTATGCATATTTCCCATTTTTCCATTGAGAATAATGCTTTTTACAAAATGTGATTAATTCATGGATTTGGTAATTGATGATCGAGGTGGTACCTCTAAACATTTACTCTCCCTTGCATATCAGAGCTAGGCAAGAAAGGGAATCAACCTTCATTTTCCAAAGGACATTTGGAAGAAAACATTGAATAATCTCCTTACATAAACTGAGCACTGGCTAGGAGAACAGCTGTACTAAAATTTGAAAAAATTATACATAATAATCTGTACAAAAAAGCCGGTAGTTAGCTAAGTCTGGGTTTAGATGTCCAGTGAGGAGTGTAGTGTAGTTAGACTATCAAGTCTGTTTGAAGGAATCTGGTGAATTAGTCAAGATCAATAAAGTTCAGCATGGTTTCATCAGTTTGGACAGCCCTCCAGTTTTAGAAGCGTAGCAATGTCGACTAACATTAAGGCACGTGGAATAAAAGTTCAGTTGTCTTTCAAACTACTAATTTCAAAGTCAATTAATTTGTATTGAAGAGGTGCTGCTTAAACCAGAAGTGTTTACATTTGATGTTGACAGGTGTGTAACTTTAATGTACTTTTAAAAAAGTGCTATTATTAGTTTGCATGGAAACTAACATCCTGTATTGTAAGCTGCATTGTCACTCCACCACACATGCACTAAATACTAATTCTTGAGTAGCTATGCACTGAGGTAGCACAAGTAGGCAAAAGGACAGGATACAACCATTCACTAGTCATCTGTATGATAGGTTTACACAGATTGTTCAAAAGAAAATATATTTTTTTGCAGCAGATCAGCATTAAAGTGCATGCAGTTCAAAAAAGAGTGTAATCCAAAATTACCCCACAGACAGCTGAAAATAAGAAGTTATGTACCTACCATAACGTTCCATGTTAGTTGTCTTCTTCTCGCCTTCTTTCTTGCTGGATGGGTTCGGAGCCGATCCTCGGCTCCGACTCGGCCAATACTAAAAGCTCGAGAGCTAATTCCACCGGCTCGAGGCTCCCCTATATCCCACAATGCTAGGCGGTAACTACTCAGATCTCGTTTGGTAGCTATACCAAGCAATACTATTCTCCAAGAATGGAGTAACAATTTTCAGAGGAAGAAACACAACAGAATTCCGGTCGGTCTGTCCAGGCTTGGGGGAAGGAGGGAGGGACGCAAGAAAGAAGGCGAGAAGAAGACAACTAACATGGAATGTTATGGTAGGTACATAACTTCTTAATGTTAAGTTGTCAATCTCGCCTTCATTCTTGCTGGATGGGACCGCGTCCCTAGCACCTTATCCCGGGTGGCCTATCGGAACAGACTCTTGAGAACAGTGGAACCAAAACTGGCACGGCTCCTGGAAACCATGTCCAATTTGTAATGTGAAATGAATGTATGAGGAGAAGCCCAGGTGGCTGCTGCACAAATTAAGTCTACTGGCAACCTGTCCTGAAAGGCTATGGATGTAGCTAATGCCCTAGTTGAATGAGCTCTAGGTCTTGAGGGTAATTTTTGATGTCTGGTCTCATAGATGAAAGTAATTGTAGAGGTGAGCCATCTAGACAGAGATACTTTAGTGACTGGAAGGCCCAATCTTCCTTCTGCATATGACAGAAACAATTGATCCGATTTCCTGAGTTGTTTAGTTCTGTCTAAGTAATATCTCAGTTGGCGATGAACATCCAAAAAATGCAGCTTTTGCTCTGACCTATTTGAATAGTTAGGGAAAAAAACGGGGAGATCAATAACCTGGTTTAGGTTAATTTGAGAAGAAATTTTGGTAAAAAGGATGGATTAGTCCGGAGAGATACCCTGTCTTTGTGAAAAACTAAGTAAGGAGGGCGACTGCATAGAGCATGGAGTTCTGATACTCTTTTCGCTGAAGTTATAGCTACCAGAAAAAGTGTCTTCCAAGAAAGCAATTTCAGAGAACATGAAGCCGCTGGTTCGAAGGGGGGAAGAATTAAAGATGCCAGAACCAAGTTTAAATCCCATTGAGGCGGAGGATCTTTGATTGGAGGTTTGAGAAGAAATACACCTCTTAAGAAGGCTTTACAGAGTTTGTGAGCCATGATGCTGGATTCTGAGACACCAACATGAAAATTTGATATGGCAGCCAATTGAACTCTAATGGTTGATGCAGAAGATCCTAAATGAAAAAGTTCTGCTAGAAAGTCTAAAATAGACTGGATAGATGCAGTAAAAGGATCAATGCTTTTCGATGATGCCCAAAGGGAAAAGCGTTTCCATTTACTAGTATAAATCTTCCGGGTAGAGGATTTATGAGAGGCTATCAAGATATCTTGGACCGAGCGAGATATTGAGGGAAGCCTGGCTAAGGTAGGAATTTGAGAAACCACGCTGTGAGGTTTAGGGAAGACAGAGATTGGTGCAGCTGACCCGACTGATGGGTAATCAGATCTGGTACTGGGTCCAGATGCCAAGGCTGCTCCAAAAGGTATCGATGAAGAAAAGGGAACCATATCTGTCGAGACCAGTAAGGGGCAATGAGGATCATAGTCACTCTCAAGGCGATGGCTTTCTGAATTAGTTGAGGTATCAGTGGAAAGGGGGGAAAGGCATACAGAAGTCCCCGGGGCCAATCGTGGACTAGAGTGTCTCTGGTGGGATGGCCCGGTAACGGGAAGAGCGTGAAGAAGTCTTGACACTTGCTGTTTTGGGGAGTAGCAAAAAGATCGCAGCAAGGATGGCCCCATCTTAGAAATACCTCTTCTAGAATTGATTTGTTTAGAGACCACTCGTGTGGCATGAGAATTGCTCTGCTCAACTTGTCTGCAATGACGTTGGATTTCCCGGGAATGTGCATCGCTATCAGAAAATGCTGAGAAGAGATCGCCCATTGCCAAAGTCTGAGTGCTTCTCGACATAAAGGGTATGATCTGGTTTCGCCTTGTTTGTTGATGTACCACACCACGGACATGTTGTCCGTTTGAATTGCAATAGTCCCTTTGGGAAGAGAGTCGTGAAAGGCTTGCAACGCTAAAAGCACTGCTCTCATCTCTAAGACATTTATGTGCAAGTGGCACTCGAAGGGTTGCCACGTGCCCTGGACTGTCCTGCCCTGATAATGCCCCCCCCACCCGATCAGGGAGGCATCTGTTGTCAACGTGGCAACTGGAGGGGGGAGAGTGAAGGGTCTTCCTTGGAGAAGTTGAGGTGACGTGACCCACCAAGACAGTTGATTCTTGCATACTTGAGTTATCAAAATGTTGTGGGACAT
This sequence comes from Protopterus annectens, assembly GCF_019279795.1. Lineage (NCBI taxonomy): Eukaryota > Metazoa > Chordata > Ceratodontiformes > Protopteridae > Protopterus > Protopterus annectens. The sequence goes on along the minus strand of NC_056743.1, from coordinate 1,230,441,323 downwards.
TGGGAGTCGTTGAAAGGACCATTGGGTAAAGAGCATCCATTGGAGGATCCTCATGTAAAAGTGAGCTAAGGGGAGAAGGGGAATAGCTGCTGCCATGAGTCCTAGTACCTTCAGTACCAGTGTGGCTTTGACTTTGACTAATTGCGATAGAAGGGATACTTGGTTCCGGATGTCTAAAACCCTTTGCTCTGTGAGTGTGGCTGAACGGGTCTGTGTATCTAATTTGGCGCCTATAAAAGTAATAGACCGACAAGGCGACAAGGCAGATTTTTCAAAATTTATTGAAATGCCTAGAGCTTGACAGGTTTGAATGGTGAAATCCCTGGATAGGAGAAGCTGATGTCTGGTGGTGGCAGTAAGGAGACAATCGTCCAGATATGGAAACACCTGGAATCCCTGGCGCCTCAAGTGAGCTGTGACCACTGCCATGCATTTGGTGAACACCCGGGGGGCTGTAGTGAGACCAAAGGGCAGGGCCCTGAATTGGTAGTGATTGGCTCCCAGCCTGAAGCGGAGATATCTCCTGGAGCGTCGGTTCATTTTGATGTGATAGTACGCATCCTGAAGATCTATCGAGCACATCCAATTGTCCTGACCCAAGAAGGGTAGGATGGACTGTAGCGTGACCATCCGGAATTTTGTTTTGACAAACTTGTTTAAGTGGCTGAGATCCAGAATGGGTCTCCAGTCCCCTGTTTTTTTTGGTACCAAAAAGAATTTGGAGTAGATTCCGGATCCTTGCTGGTCTGCTGGGACTGATTGGATGACTCTTTTTGACAGCAGCTTTGACACTTCTAATGCTGCTTTTTCCCTTAGACCGGGTGGAACGTCTGGAAGGGATCTTTTTGGTTGGGCTGGAATATGAATAAAGGGAATTTTGTAACCCTCGCATATGATCGACTGTACCCATTTGTCTTGAGTTAGGGAAAGCCAGGCTTCTGGGTACAGCGATAATCTTCCCCCGACTGCCTCCGAAGGCGGACAGCCGGGCAGCCCCTCAGGGGTGCTGAAAGGGTTTGTCAGAGAACACCTCTCTGCTACCCTGGTTTTGCGGACCTCCTCTGCCTCTGGGGCGGTATTATTATTCCCCCCTCTGCCTCTAGGGGGAAAACGGCCTTGTGCGTCAGATGAGACTCCCTGGGATTGTTTTCGGAACCACATCTTTCCTCCCCTCTGACCTTTGGGATAGGGTCTAGAAGGGGTGGAAAAACAGATTCCTACGGCAGAGAGAGTCTTACCTTCCACCTCTCACCTGGTCAATGTATCCTTCACCTGTGGACCAAACAAAGATGATCCATCAAAAGGGGAATTGGTGAAGGACGCCTTGAAAGGGTCCGCAAAGCTGCATAGCCGCATCCAGGCGTGCCTTCGTAAGGCAACTCCTGTGCCTGCGGATCTACTCGCTCCATCTGCTGTGTACGAGACTAGCCGCATGGAGGAGTTCACGATTGAATTTAGGGTTGACAACTGGGAGTTCATTGTGTCTTTGAACCCCTCAGCTGTAGGATCCTTCATCAGTTCACCCATATCCTTGAGTAAATCTCTTTGGAGACGGGTGAAGTGGCATAAGTAGTTCAGCGACCGCATTGAAAAGGTCGCTGACGAGAACATCCGCTTGCCGTACCTGTCCATGGTCCTAGATTCTTTATTAGGAGGATGGACAGGAACCGAAGGATCAGCTAATTCCTTCTTTGTGGCCGCAGCCACCACCATGGCATCAACAGGGACACCTTTGGATAAAAACTGTTTGTCTGTGGGGGCAGTGATAAATTTGGATGGTCTCCTCGGGGTGGGTTCCACTGAGTCAGGAGCCGTCCAAGCCTTCCTTGCCACCACTTCCATAAGGGGGTCAAAGGGAGGGGACACCCAGGAGGTAGAAGGGCGAGAACCAAATGCCACAAGATACACTGACTCATCCTCCGAAGGGTTAAGGGCTGGCCAATTCCCCCTCTGTTTGAGGATTTTAAGGATGTCTGCAAAGGAGACATCCTCAGAGGGGGAACGAGGGGACCCTTCGGATTCCTCTAAGTCAGTGTCAGAGGTGATAGACTCAGGGGAGTCAATGTGCTTCCTCTTGCACTGCCTCTTCCTAGGGGGATCTCCTGCAGGGTCAGGAGAGACCTCGGAAGAGGAGGAAATTCCCAATGGGGAATCTTGAGGAGTTGGTTCTCTGCGGTGTGAGACAAGGGGGTGAGTAGAAATCACCGCAGGCACTGTAAATGGAGGGGCTGAGGGAGCTGACTGTGGGGCAGAACCTGGTTCTAGCACGCTCCGCATGACCTCGAAGGCATCTCTATCAGGCAAGGCCCGAGGCCCTCGCTCCGAAGAGACAAGGACCCCTCCCGGCACCGACAGAGACGGCTCCGAAGCCGATGTCGGAGCCGAACTCACCAGCGCCGAAGCCCCGAGAGGGAGAGCGGGGTCAGACAAGGGTCCGATGCCACTCGCCCCTCGGAGCCGACGAGGGAAGCTTGGCGCCGAGATCCCTCCAAAGAGGAGATCGGAGCAGACGACGGAGTCGAAATGGAAGGTATCGGATCCGACACACCGACAGTCATGGCTCCAACAAGCCTTGGCTCCGAACTCGAAGGAGACGGAGGAGGAATGTAATCTGGGATGGGAATAGTCAATGACTGATGAGTCGGGCTATGGAGCATTTGGGCCAGTGCCTCGGACTTAAGAAGTCTACTCACCACCCTCTGCAAATCATGGTCTGACAACCTGGAAGACCGAGAGGAATGGGTTTTGTGACTCTGCTCCGAAAGGAGAGGGGAACCTGGCGCCGAGTGCACAGATCCGATGGAGGGGGACCTGGACCTCTTTCTGTAAAATGGCTCCGATAATGGTATCGGAGCCGATGGGGACTTAGCCGGCTCCAGCCGGCCGAAGTAACGGTAAGAGGTTTAAGAATAGATCCGATGGAGGGGGATCTAGACCTCTTTTTAGACAGTGGCTCCGATGATGGTATCGGAGCCGATTTTGAAGACTTATCAGCCTCGGCTCCAGCCAGAGCCGAGGTAACGGTTTGAGGCCTAAGAACATCGGCTCCGGCCGGAGCCGATGACGAAGCCTGCTTCGACTTCTCCACAGTCGACTCAAGAGCAGGAGTCGACTGTTTAGAAGTTTTCGAAGGCTTCCCCGACCCAGACTGAGTCGGGGGGCCTTCAGGCTTTAACAAGCCCCTTAAGATGAGCTTGTTTTTGCGCTCCTTCAGGACTCGAGGGCTGAAACCATGGCAGACAGCACAAGAGTCCTGCAGGTGCACAGGTCCCAGGCAGTACACACAAGAAGTGTGACCGTCTGTCAGAGACATCTTCTGACAGCACGAGTCACACTTCTTGAAGCCTGAGACCTTATCCTTAGACATTAAGGAAGAGGGGCTGTCTCAAACACGCACACAGACACTCTACACTAAGAAAATAAAGATAAGTAGCCAAAAAACACAAGCACACAAGCCCCTACAACACTAACTGAAAAAAGGGACTGGGGTGAGGGAAGGGCCGAAGTCCTAGAACAACAACAATAAGAGGGGTGGGAATAGAAAAAGAAGGGTCGATAGAACTAAAAACTAACACAAACAATAACAATATATATAACTAAGAAAAGAAAGGGGAATTAGAATTACCTCAAAGGTAAAAATTCACTTACGTGCCTGAGCCGGTAATAAAAGCACCTCGTAGCTATAGCGGCAAACGAGATCTGAGTAGTTACCACCTAGCATTGTGGGATATAGGGGAGCCTCGAGCCGGTGGAATTAGCTCTCGAGCTTTTAGTATTGGCCGAGTCGGAGCCGAGGATCGGCTCCGAACCCATCCAGCAAGAATGAAGGCGAGATTGACAACTTAACATTTAATTTTACCAGTTTTATTTCATATTAGCTTTCATTTTTAGAAACTGAGTGCAAGCTTCATTCATTAATTTTTGATTACTAGTTTAAGGTTGTGCTGTTGGAGATCAGGATCCTACCTGAGAAATCAGTAAGTTCAAGGCAGACCTAACCACTGCAGAATGCTTACACACACATATAGGAATTTTGAAGGCTCAACAGTTAAGCTATCACACCTTTGTAATGTGGGGGGGGGAGCAGAGCACCCGGTAAAAACCCTCATGCAATAAAGGAAGATGTGCAAGAATCCACAGCGAAGGTAACATAACTAAAACATAGTGGCTTCTAAAAATGCAGGCTAGTACAAGGTAAGGGGTTAGTTCTTTGTGGATGATGATTAATCTCTTAACAGAAAAGCATTTTTAAGAATATTCTGGGAAGTCAGGTAACACAAAATAGTTTATTGCACTGTCAAGATGCTTTCTGATCAAGCTTAGGCTAGATGGATTAGAAACTAGCACAAAGAGTTAACTAGTGATAACTACTTACTTTTCTTCTTAAGAGGGTAGAAGCCAGTCTGTTGTGTTGCCAGGCGTAAACGTAAAGGTGCTGCATATACATAAGTCATATGAACTCAAAGTTCTATTTTCTTAAAGTATTCTGCATGCAGCTTCATTACAAATAGAGGAGGTGGAGAAGAGTCAGAAAATGGAAGTCAACTGTTTGGACAACAGACCTACCTTCTTCCATTATGAACATTTGTTACGACTATTCCTTTTTGTTGTATATATAACTCTGTACACTGTAATCAGTGTCAGCCTCCCCCTTCACCATTCATTTGGTTCATGTTTACAAGTGGCAGTAGAGTGTCTGATAGTGACGCTGTGAACAGCAACCAGTATAACCAGAGTTTACTAGGCAACAGGGGTAAATGAAGTAGATTAGTAGGCCTTTTTTCTATATCACATACACACACAACACACACAAACTAGAAGTCACCAATCTACCTGCACTAGATGTCTTTGGAATGTGAGTGGCAACTGGAGCTTCCAGAGAAAACTCATGTAAATATAGGGAGGACATGCACAATATGCACAGAAGGCACCTCAGCTGAAAACCAAACCAAAGAACCTCTTGCTCTGAACTGAAAATGCTACCCACTGTACCACACTTCTTCCACATAAATGCCCTAAAAACTGAACTACTTTTGGGATACTCAAGAGATTAGAAATAGGTCCACATCAGAAAGGATGGGGTGAGACAACTGTTAGCAGAGAGAGAGAGATAATGATGCAATAGGTTGTCAAAGTCAGTTTAAAGATAATCTAAAACAGGAACGAAAAATATTTCGCAAGGCCTTAAGCTCTGCCTGTACAACAAAAATTAGGCTACAAGAGATGCTATCAAGTGCAAATAACAGCATCACGGTAACACTGGTTGTTTACTCCATAATGATGAGGTTGAAGGCATGGCATATGACAAACAAACACACATACCCACCCAGAGTAAAACAGTCACATTACTCTAAATGGAAACACTTCAGTTTTGAAATAGGGCAACAGATTCTGTATCTAGTATAAAGGAAATTACTGCACAAGATTTCAGACTAAAATTTAGTCAGAGCAATGCAAATGATTTAACTCAGATTGCCATTAGCAAACTCAGTGGTTTTCAGTTCTTAGAAAAAAATACAATTACAGAATTTGGGCTGCCATCACCTTAAGATCTTAATATAACTTATTAATTAATAGACTTGCAGAAAATGCATTTTTTCTATAAAATTCCTTTCATGACTATGTTGTTTAAAATTTTTATTGAAAGATATTTGTAGCAGTCATTCACTGAATCTGTTTATACACATGCAGAAGTAATACTCATAAAATCTTATTAGAATTCAGAAATTAGACCCCAGTTGCTAGTACGCTTCCTGGAATTTCAAATCCCCTGGAATTTCATTACTTTAATCACAATAAATTTACAGACTTCACTGTTATCATGGGTCTTGTGTAGAAGTAGTTTCTGTACTTTGATGTAACTATTTTCGCTATGGGGCTTCCTCACACTGTGCTGCCTGGCATGGATTATAGCTTTTCCAGGTGGGTGATATACTAGTGCAATATTTTATTCCATTGCCTGTGGCAATGGCACAGAAACTAAAGATGTCTTTAACTGGCTGAGTAGGTGTTGTCACCGTTTTCACAACCAGTGCAGATTTGTGTTTACTTCACAAGGTGAAAATGATGTTGGCTATTGGAGGTTTAGAAATGTGATAGAAGTTCTCCAGATATTCTCTACTGTTCTCTGTTATTTATTAACATCAGGTTTGCTGTTCATTTATTGTGTTTAACTATAATGAGCCTCTAATACATCTGTTTATAGTATTCTCTAGTCTAGAACCTCTGGAAGGCTTGCTTCATGCTACAGATTTTATTAAGTTAGTGGCTGTTGGAAGAACAAGGCTGTAACAATGTTGTATAGTTGCTGAGCTAATAAATTGTGTATATGCTGTATCCTGCAGACCTAAGTTTAATTTCTCACCACAACCACTGGCATATAATGTGACTGCCAAGTCACTTAACCAGAAATGAGATTCCTGGATTATTATCAAAACAATTAAAAATACAGATTTGACTCTACAGTATCAATGAGACCAAATAATCACAAAACATCATTTAAAATATTCAGTGCATTATAGTCAAACATTAAAAATAAGAAAACATTTAAAGCTTTTGTTTTACCATTTCAACAAACTGTTTCACCTGTCTTCTAAAAGGGAGATAACAGGTTGTGTGAGAAGGAAAATTTAAACTACTGCCCTCTATGAATGTTGTCAAATGAGAAGTTATGTACCTACCATAACGTTCCATGTTAGTTGTCTTCTCTCATCTTCTTTCTTGCTGGATGGGTTCGGATCCGGTCCTCGGCTCCGATCCTCGGCTCCGACTCGGCCACTTACTAAAGCTCGAGAGCTTATTTTACCGGCTCGAGGCAACCCTATATCCCATGATACTAGGCAATAACTCCCCAGATCTCGTTTGGAAGCTGAAAACCCTAGCATAGGCCAATAAAACAAAATCCTCCAACTGGAAAGGAGAAGGAAGAGGGATAAAAACCCCCAAAGATCATTATCTACACTATAGATATCCTAGGACACCTAGATGGTGAAACAAGGGAATATAAGGACCCTTCAAAGAAGGGAAGATCTTCTTGGTCTGTCCAGGCTAGGGGGATGGTGGGTGGGACGCATGAAAGAAGGCGAGAGAGGACAACTAACATGGAACGTTATGGTAGGTACATAACTTCTTAATGTTAAGTTGTCAATCTCGCCTTCATTCTTGCTGGATGGGACCGCGTTCCTAGCACCTTCATCCTGGGTGGCTCATTGGAACAGACTCTTGAGAACGGAGGAATCAAATTTTGCTCTGTCCCTGGAGGCCATGTCCAATTTGTAATGCAAAACAAAGGTATGAGGAGAGGCCCATGTGGCTGCCGCACAGATAGTGCCTATTGGTAGTCTAGCTTGAAAAGATGTAGATGTAGCTAGTGCTCTAGTTGAATGGGCTTTTGGCTTAGAAGTTAATTCTCTGCCTCTGAGTTGATAAATAGATGTAATCACAGAAGACAGCCACCTAGATAGGGTTACCTTAGATACAGGAAGGCCTTTCTTATTTTCTGCATACGATAAAAACAGTTGATCAGACTTCCTTATTTGTTTGGTTCTATCCAAATAGTATCAGAGCTGGCAGTGAACATCTAGATAATGTAGCTTTTACTCCGCTCTATTAGTATAGTTTGGGACTAAAACTGGGAGATCAATTGATTGATTTAAATTTGTCTGCGAAGCCACCTTGGGTAAGAAGGATGGATTAGTCCTTAGAGAAACTCTGTCTTTATGGAAGATTAAGTAGGGAGGACGAATGCAGAGGGCGTGAAGCTCAGATACTCTCCTAGCAGAAGTAATGGCGACTAGGAAGAGTGTCTTCCAGGAAAGAAATTTCAATGAACAGGAGACCGCAGGTTCAAAGGGGGGAAGAATCAAGGATGTTAAGACTAAATTAAGATCCCACTGAGGTGGAGGGTCTTTGATTGGAGGCTTAAGTAAAAATACACCTTTAAGGAAAGCTTTGCAAAGCTTATGGGACATGATGTTGTGGTCCGATAAGCCTATATGAAAATTCGATATGGCTGCCAACTGAACTTTTACTGCAGAGGCAGAAGACCCTGAATGAAAAATTTCGGCTAGGAAGTCTAAGACCGAATGAATTGGGGCAGTAAAGGGATCTATATTCCTTGCCTTTGCCCAGAAGGAGAAACGTTCCATTTACTAGTGTAAATCCTTCTGGTGGAAGATTTAAGGAAAGCTACTATGATATCCCGGACGGGATTAGAAATCATAGGAAGCCTGGCTAAAGACGGAAGTGGAGCAACCAAGCAGTGAGGTTGAGAGAATGTAGGGATTGGTGCAGCTGCCCCGACTGATGGGTCAACAGATCTGGAGCTGGGTCCAGATGCCAAGGCTGTACCAAAGGATAACGATGTAGGAACGGAAACCATATCTGTCGAGGCCAATAAGGGGCAATGAGAATCAACTTGGCTCTCAAGGCGGTTGCTTTCTGAATTACTTGTGGGATTAGAGGAAAGGGTGGAAAGGCATAGAGAAGTCCCCGAGGCCAGTCTTGGACTAGAGTGTCTCTGAGGGGATGGCCTGGAAGGGGGAAGAGGGTGAAGAAGTCGGGGCATTTGCTGTTTTGGGGTGTAGCAAAAAGATCGCAGCAAGGAAGGCCCCACTTCTGAAAAATCTCTTCCGCCACAGATTGTTTGAGAGACCACTCGTGTGGCATGAGTATAGCTCTGCTCAACCTGTCCGCTATGATGTTGGACTTCCTGGGGATATGCGTTGCTATCAGAAACCGCTGAGGAGATTGCCCATTGCCAAAGTCTGAGTGCCTCTCGACACAGGGGATAGGACTTGGTTCCGCCTTGCTTGTTGATATACCACACTACGGACATATTGTCTGTTTGGATTGCAATAGTTCCCAGGGGAAGAGAGTCGTGGAGGGTTTGCAACGTTAAAAGCACTGCTCTCATCTCTAGGACATTTATGTGCAGGTGGCGTTCGAAAGGTTGCCAAGTGCCATGGACCATCCTGCCCTGAAAATGCCCCCCCCCCACCCAATTAGGGAGGCATCCGATGGAACTGTGGCGACCGGGGGAGGAGGAACAAAGGGTCTGCCTTGATGGACTTGAGGGGACAATATCCACCAGGACAGATGACTTTTGCAAGTTGGAGTTATCATGATCTTGTGGTGCATAGGGAGTTGCTGAAAAGACCATTGGGTGAAAAGCATCCACTGTAGAAGACGCATGTAAAAACGTGCAAGAGGAAGAAGTGTTATGGCGGCCGCCATAAGACCCAATACTTTCAGGACATACCTGGCCTGAATTTTGTCACTCTGAAGAAGAACATGAACATGGTTTTGAATATCTAAGACCCTTTGATCTGTTAACTTTGCTGAAAGTTGTACAGTGTCCAAGTTGGCGCCTATAAAGGTAATAGACTGACAAGGCAACAAGGCAGACTTTTCAAAATTTATAGAGATTCCTAGCCCTCTGCAAATGTGAATGGTGTAAGCTCTGGCTTGGAGAAGTTGATGCCTGGTGGTGGCAGTGAGGAGCCAGTTGTCTAGATATGGAAACACCTGGAATCCTTGCTGTCTCAGGTGAGCCGTAACCGCTGCCATACATTTAGTGAACACTCTGGGGGCTGTAGTGAGACCAAAGGGCAGGGCTCTGAATTGGTAGTGACTGGCCCCCAGCCGAAAGAGGAGAAACCTTCTGGAGCGCCTGTGAATTTTGATGTGATAGTACGCATCCTGAAGGTCCATGGAGCACATCCAATTTTCCTTGCCCAGAAAGGGTAGAATGGACTGTAGCGTGACCATCCAGAATCTTGTTCTCTTTACAAACTTGTTTAGTTTGCTGAGATCTAATATTGGTCTCCAGTCCCCTGTCTTTTTCGGTACCAAAAAGAACCTTGAGTAGATTCCGGATCCTAGTTGGTCTGCTGGGACTGGCTGGATGGCTCTTTTTGCTAGCAGTTTTGATATCTCTGGTACTGCTAGTTCCCTTAGACCGGGTGGAACGTCTGGAAGGGTTCCCTTTTGCTGAATTGGGGTTTGGATAAAGGGAATTTTGTAAACCTCGGATATGATCAACTGTACCCATTTGTCCTGAGTAAGGGAAAGCCAGGCTTTTGGGTACAGCAACAATCTTCCCCCGACTGCTTCCAAAGGTGGACAATCGGGCAACATCTCAGGGATGCTGGAAGGGTTTGTCAGAGAGAGGCTCCCTGCTACCCTGGTTCTGCGGACCCCCTCTGCCCCTAGGGTGGCGTCTGTTGTTGTTACCCCCTCTGCCTCTGGGGGTAAACTGACCTCTTGCGTCAGGCGTGACTCCTTGAGATTTGCGGAACCACATTTTCCCACCCTTCTGACCCTTAGGGTATGGTCTTGAAGGGGTGGAGAAACGGACTCCTACGGCAGAAAGAGTCTTGCCATCTTGTTCGCATCTGGTCAAGGTGTCTTTCACTTGAGGTCCGAACAAAGCCGAACCATCAAAAGGGGAATTTGTGAAGGACGCCTTGAAAGGGTCCGCAAAATTACACAGCCGCATCCAGGCATGACGCCTTAAGGCCACTCCTGTGCCCGCGGCCCTACTCGCTCCATCGGCTGCATATGAAATTAGATGCATGGAGGAGTTAACAATCGAGTTTAGGGTTCCAAGCTGTGAGTTGATTTTATCCTGGGACCCAGCAGCTGACGGATCCTGTAAGACTTCTCCCAACTCTTTGAGAATATCTCTCTGAAGGCGGGTGAAGTGACACAAGTAATCAGCGACCGCATGGCAAAGGTCGCTGAAGAAAACATCTGCTTACCGTACCTATCCATGATCCTAGAATCCTTATTAGGAGGATGGATAGGTACTGAAGGATCAGCTAGTTCCTTCTTGGTGACTGCAGCCACCACCATGGCATCTGCCGGTACACCTTTTGTTAAGAATTGTTTGTCAACTGGTGCTGTGATGAATTTAAATGGCCTCCGAGGGGTGGGTTCCACTGAATCCGGGGCCGACCACGCCTTCCGAGCCACTACTTCCATAAGGGGGTCGAAAGGCGGAGACACCCAGGAGGTGGAGGGTCGAGAACCAAACGCCTCCTGGTACACCGACTCGTCCTCGGAAGGATTAAGGGAAGACCAGTTCCCCCTCTGCTTTAGGATTTCTAGGATGCCTGAGAAAGAGACATCCTCAGAGGGGGACATTGGGGATCCCTCCGACTCATCCAAGTCGGTGTCAGATGTAATGGACTCAGGGGAGTCCACATGTTTCCTCTTACATGTCCTCTTACGCGGAGGCTCCGCTGACAGGTCAGGAGAAGCCTCGGAAGAGGAAGATATTCCCAGTGGGGAAACCTGAAGCATTGGATCTCTGGGACCGGGAGCAAGACAGTGGGAAGAGACATCAGCAGGCACTGTAGTGGGAGGAGCTGACGGAGCTGACTGTTGACTATGCCCTGGGGCTAGTACACTCCTCATCACCTCGAAGGCTCCCCTATCAGAAAGGCCAGAGGGCTCCCACTCCGAAGAGGTGGGAACCCCAGGCCGCACCGACAGGGAAGGCTCCAAGGCCGATGTCGGGGCCGAGCTCACCAGCGCCGACGCTCCGAGAGGGAGAACGGGGTCGGACAATGGTCCGATGCCACTCGCCCCCTCGGAGCCGACGAGAGAGACCAGGCGCCTGGATCCCTCCAATGAAGGCATCAAGGACGAGATCGGAGCAGAAGACGAAGGAGCCGAAGGGGGAGGTATTGGCTCCAACGCCAGAACAGTCATGGCTCCGAGGAACTCCGGCTCCGAACTCTGAGGGAGAGTCGAAGGAGGAAAATTAGATGGAGTCGTAATAGCTACCGTCTGATGAGACGGGCTACAGATCATTTGGGCCAATGCCTGAGACTTTAACAGCCTACTTACCACTCTCTCAAGGTCGTGGTCGGAAAGCCTGGATGACTGAGAAGATCGGCTCTGATGGCTCCGCTCCGAGAGCAGGGGGGATCTCGGAGCCGAATGGATGGACTCCAACGAAGGGGATCTTGACCTCTTCTTAGATATGGATGGAGCCAAAGGAGCCTAAGACACGTCGGCTCCAGCCGGAGCCAACCGTGAATGCATGGATTCAGAGGTATCGGCACCGAGTGAGGCCGAGACAGGAATCTGTGACTCAGAGGGATCGGCTCCAGCCAGAGCCAATCTAGGCACAGACAAAGAGCCAGCAGCCGAAGGCTTAGTACTCGGAGCTGACGGTTTTGCTGTTTTCGAAGGCCTCCCTGACGCAGACTTAGTCGGGGAGCCCTCGGGCTTTAACAAGCCCCTCAATATTAGTTTGTTCCTGCGCTCCTGCAGGACTCTTGGACTGAACGCATGACACACAGAACAAGAGTCCTGCAGGTGCAGGGGTCCCAGGCAGTAAACACAAGAAGTGTGCCCGTCTGTCAGAGACATTTTCTGACAGCAAGAGTCACACTTCTTAAAGCCTGAGACCTTAGTTTCCTTTGGTTCCTTCGACATAACAGTGTCGAGGGAGCACAAAAGGAAAAAGAAACACACACACACACACACAACACTCAAAAAACAATAAAAATATTAAGTGGGATACTGACACACCCAAACACTCCACAGGATCCCTAAGAATAATTAGGAAAGGGGCAGGCTTAAGGCCTAACCTAAGAGTGGAGGGGGGAATATAAGGGGGAAAAAAGGGAAGGTATTAACAGGAATAGGATTAAAAGTATTCGTTAACTACTAAAAAACAACTGGGTGAAAAACTAACCAAAAAGGGTGACTGAAAACTAAATATTCAAAAGACTTACCAGGAGCCGGTAAAAATACGCACCTCGCAAGCGAAAGCGGCAAACGAGATCTGGGGATTTATCGCCTAGCATCATGGGATATAGGGTTGCCTCGAGCCGGTAAAATAAGCTCTCGAGCTTTAGTAAGTGGCTGAGTCGGAGCCGAGGATCGGCTCCGAACCCATCCAGCAAGAATGAAGGCGAGATTGACAACTTAACATCTATACTTACAGGGATATGTAAAAACACCTGATAAGTTGGTTGAGCATGTTTGGAGTGCATGACAAGAAACTGTAAGTAGTAATCTTGTATTGGATTGTACATTATAAAGATATAACAAATAAAAATAAAGGACTTTTTGAGTAAAGTTTTTTTTTCTTTTTTAAAGCAAGCAAACAGAAAGAAAGTATGAGTCATTTGTCCTAAGGATGTGATGGCATAGTAACCTTGCATTTAGAAAGTGCAAAATTTATACCAAGGAAGCCACAGTTGAAATTGTATGATGTTAATAATATTGAATTTTACAGCTCTTGGTGTCTAAATATAGGTGGTGAAAACAGGCTGACCATTAGATATATGGCTAAACTCTGTTAAAGTATCTGAAAAGCTTAGATTAAAATAAAAATGCTTACTGTTATTGAGTATGTACAACATCACTTTATAAACATTACTCTGGGATTCAGAAAGGCCTTCCATGATCTGGAAGCCTTAACTTGGAAGGCTTCTGCATGCCAGTAAGCTTGACTGATTTAGAGACCACTCTCCTACCCGTTTTCCACTAATGGTGGCCATGAGGAGAATCATCAAACAACCTATGTAGGAGATTATATAGCAATAAGAGATGTACTAATTGGCTCTCTGAGAGAGTAGCTGATGCCTGGAATAGACTACCAAATTATATTAAAGCAAGCATTAGCTTAGATATTTAAAGAATAATTTGGGCACTTATTATAGGGATGACAGTTGTAGTATACTGGCAGGGTGGAAGGGCATTATTGGCCATGCCTGAAGTATTTTTATGTATGTATGTAAATGGTGCAGAGAGTAGTCTCACTTGTGTCAGTCTGGAGAAGCAAATAATGCTAATTAGTCATGTGATCTGTCCCAGAAATGGTGGCAGCTCCCGATTAACCATGTCACTCTGCCAAGTTATTTTTCCCCCCACAGGAAGGAAAAAAAGAGTACATTGTATTTTGATGGCATGCACCCATTTATCCCTATCAGACTGGTCACAGCTTATACCATGACTGCAGCTGAATATAACAGAGCCATTGGTATGTGTGTGTGTGTGTGTGTGTGTGTGTGTGTGTGTGTGTGTGTGTGTGTGTGTGTGTGTGTGCATGTGTACATAAACTCAGTCTGCACATCTATGAGAAATCTGGAGGATGACCATTTCACCTAGAGCACAAACTGAAACACCTACTGAAAAACCCATGTGGACATAAGAATAAAAAAAGGAAGTTATGTACTCACCATAATGTTCCATGTTTGTTGTCCAGTATCTTGCTTTCATTCTTGCTGGTTGGGTTCGGGGCCAAACCCCGGCTCCAACTCGGCTGCATACCAAATCTCGAGAACTTCAACCTACCCCATGATGCTTAATGGCTGTTCCCCAGATCTCGTTTGAGAGAGTACTCTCTAGAGTATGCTAACATACAGAAAGGAAAAATGTTATGAAATATATTAGTTATAAAGGTAAAGAGGCAAGAAGGGAATCAGACCATATTTGTCAATTGTAAAGTCCTCTAGATCCTCCAGGAGGGGGGATGGATGGGTGAGATGCAAGAATGAAGGCGAGACACTGGACAACAAACATGGAACGTTATGGTGAGTACATCACTTCTTTATGTTATGTTGTCCTTTCTCGCCTTCATTCTTGCTGGTTGGGACAGAGTCCCCCAGCACCTTTTTCTTGGGTGGCTCAAGGAAATAAACTCTTCAGGACAGTGGAACCAAAGGATGCCCTGTTCAGGGAGGCCACATCTACTTAGTAATGAGAGATAAAGATGTGAGGATTAACCCATGTAGCAGCAGCACAAATTGAATCCAATGGAAGTCTGGATTGAAAGGCAATGGAGGGAGACACCGCTCTAGTTGAATGTCCTTTTACTTTCCCTGGCGGTTCTTTATTATCAGAATTATAGACATAGGTGATGGTCTCAGTAAGCCATTTGGACAAAGTAACTTTTGAGACTGCCAAGCCTTTTTTGCTCTGACTTTCTGATATCTTTGGTCCTGTGCAAGTAAAGATGCAACTGTCTATGCACATCCAATTGGTGAAGCTTATATTCTGCCTTGTTGCCATAGTTAGGAAAAAACACAGGCATTTCTATAGATTGATTTAAATTTGCTTCAGAACAAACTTTTGGTAAGAAGGAAGGATTTGTTCTGAGGGAAACTCTATCTTTGTAGAAAATCAAATATGGAGGATGGATAGGCAAAGCTTGCAATTCTGAAACTCTCCTAGCTGAAGTAATTGCTGTTAGAAATACTGTTTTCCAAGATAAAAATTCTAGTGAACAAGAGGATGCTGGTTCGAAGGGAGGAAGAATAAGAGATGATAATACTAAATTTAGATCCCATGGGGGAAGAGGTTCTCTTAAGGGTGGTCTTAACAGAAAGGAACCCCTGAGGAAAGCTTTGCATAATCTATGGGACATTACATTGGCTCCGAGGTCTCTCACATGATAATTTGATATAGTGGCTAATTGTACTCGAATAGTAGCCGCCACTGCTCCTTGATTAAAGACTTCTGTTAGTTGAAGGTATAAGGGCTGTAAAGGGATCTATATGTTTTTTGTCCGCCCAATAAGAGAACCTCTTCCATTTGCTTGCATAAAGTTTCCTAGTCGTCTTTTTGTGTGAGGAAACCAGAATGTGACGTACTGCAGGGGATAATTCTGGAAACCTGGCTAAGATTGGTAGTGGAGTAACCAAGTCATCAGCTTGAGGCTCTGAAGAGCAGAAAGGAGCATTCCTGACTGATGTGTCAGAAGATCTGGCACTGGGTCCAGGATCCACGGGTCCTCCTGAAAGTGCGGCCAAAGGAAGGGGAACCAAATCTGAGGAGGCCAATAAGGAGCAATGAGAATTAACCTGCGACTCAATGACTTGGCATTCTGAATAACCTTTGGAATCAATGGAAATGGGGGAAAAGCATAAAGAAGTCCCAGGGGCCAATCCTGGATGAGTGCATCCCTCGATGACTCTCCCAGAGGGGAAATGAGGGCAAAGTAGTGGCTGCATTTGGCATTGAATGGAGTGGCAAAAAGGTTGCAGCAAGGCTGGTCCCATTTACAAAAAATTTAGCTCGCAACTTCCTGATTTAGGGACCACTTGTGAGGCATGAGAATTGCTCTGCTTAGCCTGTCAGCTATTACGTTGGATTTCCCCAGGATGTGCATTGCCATCAGAAAGCGCTGAGAAGAAATTGCCCATTGCCAAACTCTCTGGGCCTCTCAGCATAGGGGACAGGATCTGGTTCCCCCCATTTGTTGATGTACCATACCACTGACACATTGATGTGCAAGTGGTACCCGTGATCTTTCCAAACCCCTTGGATAGTCTGACCCAGATAATGCCCCCCACCCTATCTGGGATGTGTCCATGGTTACTGTAGCGACAGGTTGGGGAAGTATAAATGGTCTGCCCATTGTTACCTGAGTGGACTGAAGTCACCAAAGTAGGTCCCTCTTGCAGGCATC